>NC_048279.1:35517554-35602554 GCF_009762535.1 Notolabrus celidotus
AGAAGAAGAAGGAGAGAAGAAGAAGAAGAAAGGTACTTTCCATGGGGGAAATTCAATTTTTCAGCTTGTGCTATTTTTTTGGTCATGCTACACACAGTTTTTGGTATATACATACAATCATGCACACACATGCAGTGGACATGCTTAGGGAGAGATGTCAGAGTGAGGATGCTGTCATCAACCAGCACACCCCGAGCAGTTTGGGGGGTCGTTGCCTTGCTCAAGGGCACCTCGGCAGTGCCCAGGCAAGTGAACCAGCACCTCTCCATCCACCAGTCCACTTGCCAAACTTTGACTCGACCCGGCGGCTCTTTGGTTCCCAATCCAAGTCCCTATGGACTGAGCTACTGCCGCCCCCAAGGCAGAAAACTCATGAAATGTACTTATTTGCAGGGTTTTATTTCAAATGCAATATTTGTATCTATATTTTTACATTAATGGGTTCTTTCCATCATCGATAACAGAAGTCTTGTGTATCTGATCTGGAGGGCTCCGACCTGCCAGATCAGAGACGTAGCCGGAACGCAACAGAGCGGATCCAGTGGAAGTTAACACATTGACTAGAATAGAAACCTATCAGATCCAGTGCTGTGACGGATCAGAGGCAGACCGGTCAATCCAGTGGAATTTGGAATGAGCACCAAGGCCAGAGAGGCGGACGTCTGAAAGAAACTCAGCAGTCTCTTTTTGATCACCAGCTGAGGCCAGTTTTACGAGGAGAAATACAACACTGAGGTGATTTAAAGTGTCCCCCACCCAGGACTCAGAGTCCAGCAGGGATGGAGATGTCAAGGTCCTCTCTGAATCAAACCGGTACAGTATAAATCCTGTAGCTCAATTTATGTTGGTGCTATTGTTTGCTAGAAAGGCAATCTTCATCCTGGCAATGGACTGACCAACTACTAATCAAACCCCAGACACAGGTTTGAGTTTGACTTGCAACCGATGATTCAGAGACGGCGAACAAACACTAAATTGTTGAACTAAGTTTCTTGGATGAATGTGATTGTGCCAACTTTTGGATGTCACAACATACTTTATTAACGTCAGCTTTTTACCCATCACTATCTAAATTAAACTGTAACTCTGTTGGAAATTAAAGTTCTCATACTGGTTTGTGAATCTGTGTGAGAACAGAGCAAGGCTGCCTTCAGGAAGGACACTTTTCTTCTTCCAATCCAGCAGGAAGTGGAAAGTGGAAGGAAAAGGCGTCATGATGAATATTTAAACCATTACACAGCCATTATAGCTCTTTATGTGAATGCAGAGTAAAGTGCTGTGGTGGTTATTTATAGTCGCAGCAGGCTGTAATTGGCTTCGGTCGTTGTTTGGAGTGGGCTGACTCACCCAGCTGACCCGTCACCATGGAAGGTGGTGCTAATGGAGGAGGATGGGACGGCGTGGAGCTGCTGTGTGAGCGGAGGGTTCCAGGTTCAAATCCCTGATGGGAAAATTCACAGAGTGGAAGAGCTGAACTCGGGTACGTGGGAAATCTGAATATCCCTCATGTGGTTTGATCTGATGGATTTCAAACGCTGTGCAACTGTTTGTGTGAACGTTAGCGACAACAAAAGACCGTCCAGTGATGGAGACCTTTTCATCCTTGTCTCACAAAACATCACACACCAATAAAAGTATCAACTCTAACAGGGACTGGTGCAGTTAGATACCAAATGTGAAGCAGTTGGGAGTCTGCAACTTGAAGTCTAAAGCTATATTCTCTACAGCAGAAGGTGCATTTCATCCAAGAGTCCCGGGTTCCTTTGGCCCCTAGAACTACTTCACCCTGAACTAAAAGGTTCCTGTGCCCCCATTGTTGTCTGCGTTTCGACCGCGGGCTGAAGTCCCGGGTAGATTGTGCAAATCAGGCCAGTGACGTATGGAGGAAAGAAAAAGTGAATGCTTCTTTCTTTCTTTCTCTCCTTTCTTTCTTTCTTTCCTTCTTTCTTTCCTTTCTTTCTTTCTTTCTTTCCTTCTTTCTTTCTGTCTTTCTTTCTTTCTTTCCTCTTTCCTTACTTCCTCTCCTTCTTTCCTTCCTTCTTTCTTTCTTTCCTTTTTCTTTTCTTTCCTTTTCTTCTTTCTTTCCTTTCTTCTTTCATTCCTTTTTCCTTTCTTTCTTTCTTCTTTCTTTCATTCCTTTTTCATTTCTTTCCTAGTTTCTTTCCTTTCCTTCTTACTTCTTTCCCTTCTTCTTTCCTTTCTTTCTTTCATTCCTTCTTTCTTCTTTCCTTCTTTCTTTCCTTTCTTTCTTTCTTTCTTTCTTTCTTCTTCTTCTCTTTCTTTCTTTCTCTTCTTTCTTTCCTTTCTTTCTTTCTTTCTTTCTTTCTTTCTTCTATTTCTATTTCTTTTTCTTCTTTCTTTCCTTCTTTCATTCCTTTTTTCCTTTCTTTCTTTCCTTCTTCCCTTCTTTCATTCCTTTTCTTTCTTTCTTTCTTTCTTTCTTTCTTTCTTTCCTTTCTTTCTTCCTTTTTTTCTTTCCTTTTTTCTCTTTCTTTCTTTCTTTCCTTTTTTCACTTTTCCTTTCGTTCTTTCTCTTTCTTTTTTCCTTTTTCCTTTCCTTTCTTTCTTTCTTTCTTTTTTCCCTATCATCACAGATGACACCATAGAAGCAGCACGGACAGGCAGGTATCATTATGAGACACCAGCAGTTAGCCTGTTAGCATGAAGAGACTCAGCTGGTCTGTTTTAGATGGTGCTATATTTCATCACAGATGGATTCACTGAATCAACACGTGAGAGGAGATAAGCGCGAGTAGCAAAGACGTTTCAACACGGCTTTAAAATCCTTTTGAACTCAAAAAGCCGTGATCGCAGAGATCGACCGGTGTTTTGGTTTAAACAGCCACCCTGTTAACTGGAGACTCTCAGCCGGATGCATCCCTCATAAACGTCTTTAGACCATCATTAAATATCTGATGAGGATATTTTGAAATCTTAATAAAAACTAAACTAGTTTGCATTCCCAGGAACTCCCTCTGTGTTTCAACAGCTGTGTAAACTCCACAAACACTGACACCTTCAGCTGAAGGTCTCCAGTTTACAGGGTCACCTTTAAAACCGGAACACCGGGAGAGACGCATTCACGGTGGTCTGAGAGAAGACTACTGTTACAAGCTGCTAAATCAAGAGAATCACAGCTTCTTCTTTTGAAAAGAACACACACATACAAAAAAGATAGAACAAATCAAAACTAATGAAAGAAAGAGAAATCAAGTGAATCACAGATGTGTGTGATGTTATTGTGGACGGAGGGAGGAATAAAAATCACTGAGGTTAATCTACCAATCAGACATGTTCAGCATTGCAGGCCCCGCCCCCAGAAAGCCCCGGGACCTTAAAAGTACTACCCCCCTAGCAGGGGCTTTTTAGGGTGGGAGATTATCTACCCCTGAACTAAATTTAGACCCTGGGTCCACCGGTCCGAAACGCACGTAGTTCCAGGGTTAATTTCTTCTGGTCGAAAAACGCCTCAACGTGGTGAATACGGCCTCACCAGTTCGGGAAAGGGTTTCTCCTCAAGCATGGATTTTAAGCGCCAAAGTCAAAGCTATCAGTCAACCAGAATCTCCAGTCCAAAAGCTCACCTGGTGGTCTGTAGCTTCTGGTAAAGATTGAAAGACTCAGATCCCAGATACGGGAGGATTAAATGGGGTGAAATCCTGTGCAGGGTGGCTTAGATATGGGGTAAGAAGCTCAGACAGCCAGAGGCAGCTCAGGATACAGCTGCGACACCATCGCATGGAAAGCTGCAAAATGAGGCGGTTCAAGCATGTCATTATAATGCTCCTGGGCGTCTCTTTTTCACTGCACGTTTACCTTGGAGAACCCGAGGTAAACCCAGAGCTCACTGAAGGATTATATATCCCATCTGACCCAGGGACGCTTTAGGAACCTCAAGGACAAGCTGCAAAAGGCTGATGAGGACAGAAAAGTCACAGCTTACTTGCTAACCCTGATACCAACATAAGAAAGGTGTGAGAAGGGGACAACGGATTGACTGATGGAGAGAAGAAGAGGAAGAATGTCCATGAAGAAGGAGGTCAGGGTAACAAAAACAAGTCCTGGATTTCATGTGATGGATTAAGTAATATCTATAAGTGCATAAACATACAAACATGATTATTCTAACTCATGTCATGAGTTTCTAAACCTTACAGAGCAGTACTGGCGCACAAACCTGACCAAACACAAACTGTTTTATATTATAACTATCTCTAAAAGTAGTATGGGAGGTAGGGCCTTCAGTTATCAGGCCCCTCTCCTTTGGAATCATCTACCAGTCAGGGTCCGGGAGGCAGACACCCTCTCTACTTTTAAGAGTAGGCTTCAAACTTTCCTTTTTGATGAAAGTTTAGGGGCTGGCTCAGGCTTGGACCAGCTCTTAGTTAGGCTGCTATAGGCTTAGACTGCTATAGGGTCAGACTGCTATAGGCTTAGACTGCTATAGGGTCAGACTGTTAAAGGCTTAGACTTCTAGACTGCTATAGGCTTAGACTTCTAGACTGCTATAGGGTCAGACTGTTAAAGGCTTAGACTTCTAGACTGCTATAGGTTTAGACTTCTAGACTGCTAGAGGCTTAGACTTCTAGACTGCTATAGGCTTAGACTTCTAGACTGCTATAGGTTTAGATGCTTTAGGTTCAGACAGCTATAGGCTTAGACTGCTATAGGCCCAGACTACTATAGTCTTAGACTGCTATAGGGTCAGACTGTTAAAGGCTTAGACTTCTAGACTGCTATAGGGTCAGACTGTTAAAGGCTTAGATTTCTAGACTGCTATAGGCTTAGACTTCTAGACTGCTATAGGCTTAGACTTCTAGACTGCTATAGGTTTAGACTGCTATAGGCTTAGATGCTTTAGGTTCAGACAGCTATAGGCTTAGACTGCTATAGGCTCAGACTACTATAGTCTTAGACTGCTATAGGGTCAGACTGTTAAAGGCTTAGACTTCTAGACTGCTATAGGTATAGACTGCTATAGGCTTAGACCTCTAGACTGCTATAGGCTCATACTGCTATAGGTTTAGACTGCTATAGGTTTAGATGCTTTAGGTTCAGACAGCTATAGGCTTAGAGCACTTGGGGAACTGAGAACCTTGGTGTTGGGTCTTCAAGACAGGACTCAACAGGTTAGAGGTTTTCCGGAGGTCAAGGAAGACAACATGGATGAGGAGAAGCTCATCATAGAGATTTTAAAAGAAACAGCGGTCTTGCGACTCCAGCTGTTCGTGCTGTGCTCTGAAAATGCAGCCTGGTGTTATGCACAGAATGCACCTTAAGGGTTAAGGTGTATGTATGCAGATTTTTGGGGACTGGGTCCGGCATTTTTAAAGCTACCTGTATTTTGTTTTGTACAATATAAAATGTGGTCCACTGTTGCTTGCTGTATCACAAGCTTATCCCAGCCTTTCTCTGGAGGCAGCTACTCTTTAGTGTGTTTATCCTTTTTTTGTGTTCTCCATGAAAGCTCTGTGTCGCTGCATGTGCTCGGGTTTGAACCAGACTGTGTGAGAGTGTTTTTTGCTGCAGTCAAACTTTGACAAACTTTTCTCAATCAACTCGCTGGCCTCGATTCTCTAAATGGATTCCACTGTTTGTTGATTGTGTTGCTCAGACTGTGGACGCAGGATGCCATCTGCCTGTGATTGTTCTTAATCTGATACTCTATCGATCTCTGTGGTGGCTTTTTGTTCTCGAGGAGCCGCTCTCCAAGAGCACACACATCAATTACAGAGACGTAAAGTCATGTTTCTGTGCCTGTTGGGGTAGAAATGTATGATGCTGCAGTTTGTTTCAGAGATATGAGGTTCAGGATGCAAGAAATACCAGACGTCCCAGTCATAAAGAGGACATATGGTCAGACCTTTCAGGATTGGTATTTTAAACCTCTGTATAAAGGCTAAACTACTTCAGGTAAGTCACAGTCATGGATACAGTTGGGTTTATTGTGTTTATGCCTTTGCTTCAGGGTCATAGCTGCAACACATTAATCAACGATCCTGCAGATGCAGTCCCTGTATTTCGTGCCACAGCAGAGAAAAGTCATGTTCACAAAGAGAAGGAAACTTCTGTCCATTTACGAGACGCTGCATCATAAAACTTGGTGACAACTTGGAGACCTGGCGTGAGACCAGGCTGATCCGAGTCCTGCAGCAATCAAACAGGAAACAGACTAAATATAGCTTGGACCCGGGCTGACACCCTCCGACAGGCTCGCTGTATGTGTGCAGTCTGTTAATACAAAGAGGGGGAGTGCTGACAGTTCACAGCTGAGTGGTGCGATCGACTCGGTGTCCAGGAGTTGTTATGGTCCACTAAGAACAGCAGTTCCTGAAGAGTCTGACAGCAGCAGCACAAGAGACCGACTGTACTGTATGTGTTCTCTACCCGCATGCTGGTTTTTTGTTTCTGCCTGCTCCACAAAAACTCCTCATGAGTTCACTCGCTCCACACACGTCGAGAGAAGACGAAGTTCAGCAGCCGATCTCCAGGACGGATCGATAGCTCCGGTCTTCTAATCAAAGCAGCGTCTTAGTAACATTTATCTGTTTCTAAAGGTCATCGTGTTCACTCGGTCTTCAGAGGAAGACTTGAGGAGAGGCCTGAACATGAGCATTTTTCATATCAGGGCAGATAATCGATGGCTGTGATAGGAAGTACTGCTGGAAGTGTTACTGTAACAGGAAGAGTGGAAGATATCAGGGATGGGTCAGACGTGCTCAGACGGAGCTACAGCATGAGGACGAAACTAATGCACCTAGTTGTTCTTATTCATGGGATTGCACTTGTGAAAGAACAAGGCAAAACATTACAGCCAGAGTAGAACAGATGAGTGGTAAATTCAACAGGAAGTAACTTTAGTGACAGGAAATATCTTAGTGGTCCTGCTCCTTCTTATTTATCAGATTTGCTTTTATCATATGAGCCAGTGAGAGCCCTCAGGTCTTCAGGTAGGGGACTTGTAATTGTAGCAAAGCTAGAACAAAGACTCAAGGTGAAGCAGCTTTTTGTCATCAAGGCCCTCAGGTCTGTGGAACACCCGACCTGAAGATCTGAGGGCTTCACAGAGTGTCAACATTTTTAAAAGCAAACTCAAGACCGACCCTTTTAGTCTCACTTTAACTGAGTTTTATTATTTTATTCTTAAAAGAGCTTTAATTCACCTTACCTTATTTATTTATTTATTTATTTATTTATTCAGTTCTAATTTTAGCCACTTTGTATTCCATTGTATTTAATTGAATTAATAAATGTATCTATTAATGTATTAATCTATTTATGTATTTATTTATTTATTTATGTATTTATTTATTTATTTATGTATTTATTTATTTATTTATTTATTTATTTATTTATTTATTTATTTATTTATTATCTAGTTCAGATTTTTATTTAGTTAATTGTATCAATTTATGTATTTATATATTTATGTATTTATTTATTTTTATTTATTCATTTATTATCTAGTTCAGATTTTAGCCACTTTTTATTTATTTATTTATTTATTTATTTATTTATTTATTTATTTATTTATTCAGTTCTAATTTTAGCCACTTTTTATTCCATTGTATTTAATTGAATTAATAAATGTATTTATTTATGTATTTATGTATTTATTTATTTATTTATTTATTTATTTATTTATTTATTTATTTATTTATTTATTTATTTATTTATTATCTAGTTCAGATTTTTATTTAGTTAATTGTATCAATTTATGTATTTATATATTTATGTATTTATTTATTTTATTTATTCATTTATTATCTAGTTCAGATTTTAGCCACTTTTTATTATTTATTTATTTATGTATTTATTTATTTATTTATTTATGTATTTATTTATTTATTTATTTATTCAGTTCAAATTTTAGAATTTTTTCATACCATTGTATTTAATTTTATTTATTTATTTATCTATTAATCAATCAAAAGTCAACTGTTTAAAAAAAAATAAAAATACTGTTGTATTGACTGTTGGAACCCGGTTCGGGCTTTTATTTTGAAGGCAGGGTTTAACGCTCAACTACAGGAAACGGTATGAACTGTGAATAAGGTAATGAGGGACACTCATCTCACAGTTCAACATAGAGTCTGATCTAGAATAGGAACAAGGAACTGGTTTGGTGTTTTGATTGGATTTATTTGAAGGTGCTTTGTTCTATAATCTACATTTGTTTACATGTAGCCAAGCTAGCACAGCTGCTAACAGCTAGCCTAGCTTGTATGAAATGTGTCCTGTAACACCTGAGTTGATGTTATTGTTGTCTCTTTTCTGTATTTCAGGCCTTCAGTTCTTTACTTGTGGATCTGTTGATTAGTTGTATCTTTTGGACGGACAGTTTAACATGTTGGGTTTGTTTGTTTGAACAGTTCTTGAACTTGAAAAGTCAAATGGTTTACAGTATTTAAATGCTTTTATCTTGTCTGCTGTGTTTCTGTTGTAAATATTGTAGTTTGTTTTGGTTTGTTGGTAAAGAGTCACACTTTGGTTTGTGTTGTGTCTTGTGCAGCTCTTCTGCTGTGTTTGGTGATATAAAGGCACTCACAGTTATGGAGAGTTCAATGACTCTTGTGTTAGTGTTTGTTTCCTCTCTCACCGTTCCTCCTCTACTCTGAGAATCTGGAGCACACAGCGCTGCAGGAGCCTCATTGGTCCACAGAGCTGTCAGCACATGTTGGTTCCACCCATCCTCAGAGTGTCGATCTGAAGGGGAGGGAACAAGAGTTGATGTGCAGAGTGGAGCTGGCTGTGTGAGAGACGAGGGAGGGGTTATCAAGCATTTCTCCATTCCAGGAAGAGGAGCAGCGCTGTAAACTTTGGACTTTGTCTGTCACAGTGGACTGATATCAAACACTTTTTAACTACTTGTTGTTTATTATTTGTTGACTCAGTTTTTATAAAAATATTTGTATTGACTTTATTTTATCTTCAGCTTTGATCCTGACCCTTTTTTATACTTGATTTTAAATATTGATGTTCTTCTTGTTCTTTTGATGCTGTCTCTTATTTTGAAGGACATATATTTGATTGTTGTGGGTGTGCATTAGCATTCTTGTTTTTGAAGATGTGGTATGTTTGGACATTTCTTTCCTTCTGCTTCTTGTTTTCAGCGGCTGTAAAGAACTTTGATTCATTTGATTTGTATGAAAGGTGTTCTATAAATAAAGCTTGATGGATTGAAAGTGAGGACAGACACGGTGCTGTTAAAGACACACTTTGATTTATTGGATGATTTTAGGTACAGGTTGACTTCACTTACACAATCAGTTCACTTCAGCAGAATCTCAGCTGTGTCCCAAAAAGAAAAGAGCTTTTACAAATCCATGTGATTATTAATACACTTCTATCAAACCTCACTGAACCTCATCTGTACATCCATTTGTGGAAAACAACATTTTTTGGATCCGCCACCAAAAAAAAAGTGTGAGTGTAGACGTCTTTCCAAATCCACTGATCCAAAAGAAGCAGACAGGAATATCTGCTGCAGTTAGCTCAATCAGCAACAAACCTGAAGTCAGAAAGTTCATCTGTACAATCTAAGAGAAGTCCAACAATCCTAATTATTGATGTGAGTATTAAAGTCTTCATCAGTTGAACAAAGAATGAAAAGGACTTGTTTGATCAGCTGATTGGACTCAATAAAAACAGGATCCTGAATGTAGAAACATGAACATTCTGACATGTTAGAGATGATATTTTCATCTGCAGCCTTTACATCCTTTGATTTAGGATCAGAAAGAAGCTCCTGCTTTTCACTTTGTCATGTTTTCAAGTCTTTTCTAACGCTTCATACCTGCAAAACCTGCCCCCCCTACACTTAAGCCCTTTCAAAATAAAAGCCTCTACAAAATAAAACAAACATCATTGGCTCAAAATTCATGAAGCGTGATCAACAAGCAAACAACAAATAAAGATCTTCCCATCCTGTGGAACACAAACTTTTCACACAGAGCTGTTTTATTTTTTTTTTTTTGAAGCTTCATCAAAAATAGAAACCCAACTGTTGCAAATAATCCAGCATCCCTGTCCTCATCCCTTAAAGCGTCTACAAAAGCAGCAGCTCCAAAAAGACTCACAAAGCCGGCATGAAGACCTGAAGCACAGAGAGTTCTTGGAGGGAGAACCATCAGACCAGAACCATGCAGCTTTGAAATCCTCTTGTTGCTCATATTTGGTCTGAATGGACTTGAAGGATTTTATTGGAGTTCACAGAACTCAGCAGTGTCTTCATTACTGTACAACCATAGTCCAGCATAGAGGGGCTGAGTGAATGTGGTCTGGACTCTGTGGAGGAGAGTCATGGTTTCAGAGACGCTGTAGAAGGACAGAATACCTGCTCTGTGATCCAGGTACACTCCTACTCTGGAGGACTGAGGACCTGAGACAGGAGTCTTCACATTGTTGTACCAAAAGTTATAACTGTTGTTGTAACAATCTAACCTCCAAGATTTATCATTATATCCAAATCCACAATCATATGACCCTCCTGCTCTGCTGATATTCTTGTATGCGACTGCTACATGAACTCCGCCCCCTCTCCACTCCACCTCCCAGTAACAACGTCCGCTCAGACTCTCTCTACTCAGGACCTGATAATAACTAGTGAATCTGTCTGGGTGACTAGAATAAGACTGTTCTTGTTGTTTCAGTGTTGCTCTTCTGTTCCCATCAGATAATAACAGCCGTGTGTGTGCTGTGTTTGGATCCAGTGTGACTCCACGTGAGTATCTTAAGAACCCAGCTCTGGTCTTGGGCTCTGGTGGTTCTGACAGTAAAGCATCCACTTCAGTCGCTGCCTGTGAGACGTTGGTCCACTTCTCTCTCAGGACCTCCTGTAGTTGATCTCTGACTTCTGACACAGCTGCTGTCACATCCTCAAAGTACCTGAGAGGACGGGTCTTGATGCTGGATGAGTCTGCAGGTCCACTGAGTCCTGACAGTGAGGGGTAGCTGTGTAGAAACTGGTTGTGGTCCTCTGTGTGTGCCAGCTTCTGCAGCTCAGCGTCTCTCCTCTTCAGCTCAGTGATCTCCTGCTCCAGCTTCTCCTGAAGCTCTCTGACTCGACTCACTTCAGTCTCCTGCTGGGATCTGACCCGCTGCCTCACGTCAGAGCGTCGTTCCTCCATGAGACGGATCAGCTGGGTGAACATCTCCTCACTGTGCTCCACTGCTTTATCAGCGGAGCCGTTGATAGCCTCCACCTCCTGTTGAAGCTGCTCCACATCTTTCTCTCTGTCCTGGATTCTCTGCTGGATGTTGAGTCGACTCTCCTCCAGCTCTCTCTGCTTCTCGCTCCGCTCTGCTGCAGCTGAGACCGTGTCGTGGCCTTTGTGATCGTCCACAGAGCAGAGATAACAGATAGACTGCTGATCAGTACGACAGAACATCTTCATCACCTCATCGTGACGAGAGCAGACGTTCTCCTGGAGCTTCTTGGAGGGCTCCACCAGCTTGTGTTTCTTCAATGGAGCCACTTCAAAATGAGGCTGAAGGTGTTTCTGGCAGTAAGAAGCCAGACACTGCAGACAGGACTTGAGGGCTTTGAGTTTCCTCCCGGTGCAGACGTCACAGGCCACATCTTCAGGTCCAGCATAAGAGGGATCCTCAGGAGCAGCTTGGAGTCCGGTCTTCTTCAGTTCCTGCAGTACCGTCTCCAGCATGGTGTTTCTCAGCAGTGCAGGCCTCGAGGTGAAGGTGTGCCTACACTGAGGGCAGCTGTAGCTCTCCTTCTCCTCCTCTGTATCCCAGTGGGCTTTAATACAGTCCATGCAGTAGCTGTGTCCACAGGGAACAGTCACCGGATCCTTCAGTAGATCCAAACAGATGGAACAAGAGAAGGATTCCCGGTCCAGCTGAACTCCTTTCTGCGCCATTTCAACACTCGCTGTCGACGACTGACTGAGGTTCACTTCCTGAGAAGTGAAACTAGTCTGAGCTCTGATCTCAACAGCATGTGTTTGAGCAGGATCAGAGGCCTATCAGCTCACCACCATGTTGGTTACACCCATCCTGCATTTGTAGATCTGAAGGGGAGGGAACAAGAGTTGATGTGCAGAGTGGAGCTGGCTGTGTGAGAGACGAGGGAGGGGTTATCAAGCAGTTCTACATTTCAGGAAGAGGAGCAGCGCTGTAAACTTTGTGCTCTGAATGAACGAGGAAGGAAAGGTTCAACTTTGGTCCCTTTGTGTAAACATTAACTATTACACAAGTAGTGTTGATCAATGTGTCATAGTTGTCCTCCTCTGCTTCAGTGAGCTTCAGCTGCATTACCAGAGAAACCTGCATCTCTGCCTCATTTCCTCTCTGTAAGACGAACATGCTCTGGTGACGTCAGGTCCATCCAGTCACACTCATGCAGATTTGATTCCTTAAACTGGTTTTAGATTCAGATTTTAATTTGAATGCTCATTTTAACAAGTTCTTAACTTCTTCATTTTATCATCTTTAGAAATATTGTAAAAGTCAGACGTTTTGTTTCACAGAAAGACGCAGACATTTGACTTCCTGCTTTTATCACCAATCGTGTTGATTATTGTAACTCCCTTTTACTGGTTCACCCCAAAAGTTTTCAGACTCTGCACTGGTTACCTGTTTGTCTTAGATTCAGATCTCTTGTCATTTTATGTTCCACCACGATCACTGAGGTCCTCAAATGCTTCCCTTTTTAAATGTCCCTCACAAAGAGAGAGCTTTCTGTTTTTATGCCCCTAAACTGTGAAACTCTCTGCCTCTGGACTTTTAAACGATGAGCACTCTGGGTGTTTTTAAAAATGAACTTCAGATTTACCCTTTTAATTTGGAGTCATTTATTTTTAGCCCTGGACTGCATCATTACCATTATTACCATTGTTTTAGCTTCATTTTTATTTTTGTATTATTTTATTTTCTGGTGTTTATCTAATTTTATTTTATTGATTTTTTTTTAATGCATTTATTTAATTTTCTGCCTTTAGTTTATTGATTTATTGTATTGATTTGATATCATTCTTCTGATTTTATTTTAATGATTTATTGTAATTCTTGTATTTAATTTTTCTGGTTTTATTTTATTGATTTATCGCAATGATATTATTAAATTAGTCTTATTTTATTTTATTGATTTATTTAATGACTTTATTTATTTTTCTGTTTAAATTTTTTAGATTTTATTCTATTGATTTTATTGATTACTTGTTTTATTTTATTGATTTATTGTAATGAATTTATTAAATTTTTCTGATTTAATTTTTCTGAATTAATTTTTCTGATTTAATTTTATTGATTTATTGTAATGATTTTATTTAATATATTTGGTTGTATTTTCCTGATTTATTGTATTGTTTTGATATCATTCCTCTGCTTTTATATTATTGATTTATTGTAATGATTTTAAGTATTTCATATCACTTTCCTATGTCGTTAGTGAAGCACTTTGGGCTGCATGCTTGAATGTATGAACGGTGTTATATAAATTTAAATAAGTTGAGTGTCTCTCTTAGAGCTTGGAGCTGAAACCACAACAGAGTGAAGACCTGTGAACACGGATCTGTTTCAGGAGTTTGCTAACATCATCTGTTGGACTGGTTCCTCTCCTGGTGTTGAGAATTCTTCTTCCAGTACCGACAAAAAGAAATGTGCTTCATTGAAAAGCAAAGTAAACTACAGCAGCCTGTCACAACACAGTCAAAAAGTTCAATTGAACATTAAATCCCACCTCTGACGAGCCACATGATCAATCATTGAGTAGGATTTTGAAGTTGCACCTCTGACCATCAGTGAGATTTAAAGAGGGGCCCCTGCTTCCCCCTCTGGACACGCCCCTGCTGTATTCACAGCAGCTGTACATTACCTGGACACTTTTCTTCTGACTGCTTTGACCGTTTAGTGTATTTATAAACGGATAAAGATGGACGATGCGTCTCCTCCTCTTGTTCTGAATACCATCAAACACACATCTTGCTCAGGTGACGTTTTTTTTTCTGCATTTATTAAAGCTTCACAAAAATGACAACAGTCTCAAATAATCCACCACCAACAGAAAAGAGCTTTTACAAATCCATGTGATTATTAATACACTTCTATCAAACCTCACTGAACCTCATCTGTACATCCATTTGTGGAAAACAACATTTTTTGGATCCGCCACCAAAAAAAAAAAAGAGTGTGAGTGTAGACGTCTTTCCAAATCCACTGATCCAAAAGAAGCAGACAGGAATATCTGCTGCAGTTAGCTCAATCAGCAACAAACCTGAAGTCAGAAAGTTCATCTGTACAATCTAAGAGAAGTCCAACAATCCTAATTATTGATGTGAGTATTAAAGTCTTCATCAGTTGAACAAAGAATGAAAAGGACTTGTTTGATCAGCTGATTGGACTCAATAAAAACAGGATCCTGAATGTAGAAACATGAACATTCTGACATGTTAGAGATGATATTTTCATCTGCAGACTTTACATCCTTTGATTTAGGATCAGAAAGAAGCTCCTGCTTTTCACTTTGTCATGTTTTCAAGTCTTTTCTAACGCTTCATACCTGCAAAACCTGCCCCCCACACTGAAGCCCTTTCAAAATAAAAGTCTCTACAAAATAAAACAAACATCATTGGCTCAAAATTCATGAAGCGTGATCAACAAGCAAACAACAAATAAAGATCTTCCCATCCTGTGGAACACAAACATTTCACACAGAGCTGTTTCTTTTTTCTTTTTTTGAAGCTTCATCAAAAATAGAAACCCAACTGTTGCAAATAATCCAGCATCACTGTCCTCATCCCTTAAAGCGTCTACAAAAGCAGCAGCTCCAAAAAGACTCACAAAGCCGGCATGAAGACCTGAAGCACAGAGAGTTCTTGGAGGGAGAACCATCAGACCAGAACCATGCAGCTTTGAAATCCTCTTGTTGCTCATATTTGGTCTGAATGGACTTGAAGGTTTTTAGTGGAGTTCACAAAACTCAGCAGTGTCTTCAAAACTGTAAAAAAACCTTAGTCCAGCATAAAGGGGCTGAGTGAATGTGGTCTGGACTCTGTGGAGGAGAGTCATGGTTTCAGAGACGCTGTAGAAGGACAGAATACCTGCTCTGTGATCCAGGTACACTCCTACTCTGGAGGACTGAGGACCTGAGACAGGAGTGTCAACATTGTTGTACCTAAAGTCATAACTGTTGTTTTTACAATCTAACATCCAAGATTTATCATTGAATCCAAATAAAAAATCATGTGATTCTCCTGCTCTGCTGATATTCTTGTATGCGACTGCTACATGAACTCCGTCCCCTCTCCACTCCACCTCCCAGTAACACCGTCCGCTCAGACTCTCTCTACTCAGGACCTGAAACCGACCTGTGAATCTGTCTGGGTGACTAGAATAAGACTGTTGTTGTAGTTTCAGTGTTGCTCTTCTGTTCCCATCAGATAATAACAGATGTGTGTTTGCTGTGTTTGGATCCAGTGTGACTCCACGTGAGTATCTTAAGAACCCAGCTCTGGTCTTGGGCTCTGGTGGTTCTGACAGTAAAACATCCACTTCAGTCGCTGCCTGTGAGACGTTGGTCCACTTCTCTCTCAGAACCTCCTGTAGTTGATCTCTGACTTCTGACACAGCTGCTGTCACATCCTCAAAGTACCTGAGAGGACGGGTCTTGATGCTGGATGAGTCTGCAGGTCCACTGAGTCCTGACAGTGAGGGGTAGCTGTGTAGAAACTGGTTGTGGTCCTCTGTGTGTGCCAGCTTCTGCAGCTCAGCGTCTCTCCTCTTCAGCTCAGTGATCTCCTGCTCCAGCTTCTCCTGAAGCTCTCTGACTCGACTCACTTCAGTTTCCTGCTGGGATCTGACCCGCTGCCTCACGTCAGAGCGTCGTTCCTCCATGAGACGGATCAGCTGGGTGAACATCTCCTCACTGTGCTCCACTGCTTTATCAGCGGAGCCGTTGATAGCCTCAATCTCCTGTTGAAGCTGCTCCACATCTTTCTCTCTGTCCTGGATTCTCTGCTGGATGTTTAGTCGACTCTCCTCCAGCTCTCTCTGCTTCTCGCTCCGCTCTGCTGCAGCTGAGACCGTGTCGTGGCCTTTGTGATCGTCCACAGAGCAGAGATAACAGATAGACTGCTGATCAGTACGACAGAACATCTTCATCACCTCATCATGACGAGAGCAGACGTTCTCCTGGAGCTTCTTGGAGGGCTCCACCAGCTTGTGTCTCTTGAATGGAGCTGCTTCAGAATGAAGCTGAAGGTGTTTCTGGCAGTAAGAAGCCAGACACTGCAGACAGGACTTGAGGGCTTTGAGTTTCCTCCCGGAGCAGAAGTCACAGGCCACATCTTCAGGTCCAGCATAAGAGGGATCCTCAGGAGCAGCTTGGAGTCTGGTCTTCTTCAGTTCCTGCAGTACCGTCTCCAGCATGGTGTTTTTCAGCAGGACAGGCCTCGAGGTGAAGGTGTGCCTACACTGAGGGCAGCTGTAGCTCTCCTTCTCCTCCTCTGTATCCCAGTGGGCTTTAATACAGTCCATGCAGTAGCTGTGTCCACAGGGAACAGCCACCGGATCCTTCAGTAGATCCAAACAGACAGAACAAGAGAAGGATTCCCGGTCCAGCTGAACTCCTTTCTGCGCCATTTCAACACTCGCTGTCGACGACTGACTGAGGTTCACTTCCTGAGAAGTGAAACTAGTCTGAGCTCTGATCTCAACAGCATGTGTTTGAGCAGGATCAGAGGCCTGTCAGCTCACCACCATGTTGGTTACACCCATCCTGCATTTGTAGATCTGAAGGGGAGGGAACAAGAGTTCATGTGCAGAGTGGTGCTGGCTGTGTGAGAGACGAGGGAGGGGTTATCAAGCATTTCTACATTTCAGGAAGAGGAGCAGCGCTGTAAACTTTGTGCTCTGAATGAACGAGGAAGGAGAGGTTCGACTTTGGTCCCTTTGTGTAAACATTAACTATTACACAAGTAGTGTTGATCAATGTGTCATAGTTGTCCTCCTCTGCTTCAGTGAGCTTCAGCTGCATTACCAGAGAAACCTGCATCTCTGCCTCATTTCCTCTCTGTAAGACGAACATGCTCTGGTGACCTCAGGTCCATCCAGTCAGACTCATGCAGATTTGATTCCTTAAACTGGTTTTAGATTCAGATTTTAATTTGAATGCTCATTTTAACAAGTTCTTAACTTCTTCATTTTATCATCTTTAGAAATATTGTAACAGTCAGACGTTTTGTTTCACAGAAAGACGCAGACATTTGACTTCCTGCTTTTATCACCAATCGTGTTGATTATTGTAACTCCCTTTTTACTGGTTCACCCCAAAAGTTTTCAGACTCTGCACTGGTTACCTGTTTGTCTTAGATTCAGATCTCTTGTCATTTTATGTTCCACCACGATCACTGAGGTCCTCGAATGCTTCCCTTTTTAAATGTCCCTCACAAAGAGAGAGCTTTCTGTTTTTATGCCCCTAAACTGTGAAACTCTCTGCCTCTGGACTTTTAAACGATGAGCACTCTGGGTGTTTTTAAAAATGAACTTCAGATTTACCCTTTTAATTTGGAGTCATTTATTTTTAGCCCTTGACTGCATCATTAACATTATTACCATTGTTTTAGCTTCATTTTTATTTTTAGATTATTTTATTTTCTGGTTTTTATCTAATTTTATTTTATTGATTTTTTTTTAATGCATTTATTTAATTTTCTGCCTTTAGTTTATTGATTTATTGTATTGATTTGATATCATTCTTCTGATTTTATTTTAATGATTTATTGTAATTCTTGTATTTAATTTTTCTGGTTTTATTTTATTGATTTATCGCAATGATATTATTAAATTAGTCTTATTTTATTTTATTGATTTATTTAATGATTTTATTTATTTTTCTGTTTAAATCTTTTAGATTCTATTCTATTGATTTTATTGATTACTTGTTTTATTTTATTGATTTATTGTAATGAATTTATTTAATTTTTCTGATTTAATTTTTCTGAATTAATTTTTCTGATTTAATTTTATTGATTTATTGTAATGATTTTATGAAATTTTTTGTTTTTAATTTTTCTGATTTAATTTTTCTGATTTAATTTTTCTGATTTAATTTTTCTATTTTAATTTTTCTGATTTAATTTTATTGATTTATTGTAAAGATTTAATTAAAAATGTCTAGTTTTATTTTAATGATTTATTGTAATGATTTTATGAAATTTTTCTGATTTAATTTTTCTGATTTAATTTTTCTGATTTAATTTTATTGATTTATTGTAATGATTTTATTTAATATATTTGGTTGTATTTTACTGATTTATTGTATTGTTTTGATATCATTCCTCTGCTTTTATATTATTGATTTATTGTAATGATTTTAAGTATTTCCTATCACTTTCCTATGTCGTTAGTGAAGCACTTTGGGCTGCATGCTTGAATGTATGAACGGTGTTATATAATTTAAATAAGTTGAGTGTCTCTCTTAGAGCTTGGAGCTGAAACCACAACAGAGTGAAGACCTGTGAACACGGATCTGTTGCAGGAGTTTGCTAACATCATCTGTTGGACTGGTTCCTCTCCTGGTGTTGAGAATTCTTCTTCCAGTACCGACAAAAAGAAATGTGCTTCATTGAAAAGCAAAGTAAACTACAGCAGCCTGTCACAACACAGTCTGAAAAGTTCAATTGAACATTAAATCCCACCTCTGACGAGCCACATGATCAATCATTGAGTAGGATTTTGAAGTTGCACCTCGGACCATCAGTGAGATTTCAAGAGGGGCCCCTGCTTCCCCCTCTGGACACGCCCCTGCTCTATTCACAGCAGCTGTACATTACCTGGACACTTTTCTTCTGACTGCTTTGACCGTTTAGTGTATTTATAAACGGATAAAGATGGACGATGCGTCTGCTCCTCTTGTTCTGAATACCATCAAACACACATCTTGCTCAGGTGATGTTTTTTTTCTGCATTTATTAAAGCTTCACAAAAATGACAACAGTCTCAAATAATCCACCACCAACAGAAAAGAGCTTTTACAAATCCATGTGATTATTAATACACTTCTATCAAACCTCACTGAACCTCATCTGTACATCCATTTGTGGAAAACAACATTTTTTGGATCCGCCACAAAAAAAAAGTGTGAGTGTAGACGTCTTTCCAAATCCACTGATCCAAAAGAAGCAGACAGGAATATCTGCTGCAGTTAGCTCAATCAGCAACAAACCTGAAGTCAGAAAGTTCATCTGTACAATCTAAGAGAAGTCCAACAATCCTAATTATTGATGTGAGTATTAAAGTCTTCATCAGTTGAACAAAGAATGAAAAGGACTTGTTTGATCAGCTGATTGGACTCAATAAAAACAGGATCCTGAATGTAGAAACATGAACATTCTGACATGTTAGAGATGATATTTTCATCTGCAGACTTTACATCCTTTGATTTAGGATCAGAAAGAAGCTCCTGCTTTTCACTTTGTCATGTTTTCAAGTCTTTTCTAACGCTTCATACCTGCAAAACCTGCCCCCCCCCCCACACTGAAGCCCTTTCAAAATAAAAGCCTCTACAAAATAAAACAAACATCATTGGCTCAAAATTCATGAAGCGTGATCAACAAGCAAACAACAAATAAAGATCTTCCCATCCTGTGGAACACAAACATTTCACACAGAGCTGTTTTTTTTTCTTTTTTTGAAGCTTCATCAAAAATAGAAACCCAACTGTTGCAAATAATCCAGCATCACTGTCCTCATCCCTTAAAGCGTCTACAAAAGCAGCAGCTCCAAAAAGACTCACAAAGCCGGCATGAAGACCTGAAGCACAGAGAGTTCTTGGAGGGAGAACCATCAGACCAGAACCATGCAGCTTTGAAATCCTCTTGTTGCTCATATTTGGTCTGAATGGACTTGAAGGTTTTTATTGGAGTTCACAGAACTCAGCAGTGTCTTCAAAACTGTAAAAAAACCTTAGTCCAGCATAAAGGGGCTGAGTGAATGTGGTCTGGACTCTGTGGAGGAGAGTCATGGTTTCAGAGACGCTGTAGAAGGACAGAATACCTGCTCTGTGATCCAGGTACACTCCTACTCTGGAGGACTGAGGACCTGAGACAGGAGTCTGGATTTTGTTGTACCTAAAGTTATAACTGTTCTTGTTACAATCTAACGTCCAAGATTTATCATTTAATCCAAATCTACAATCATGTGAGATCCCTGCTCTGCTGATATTCTTGTATGCGACTGCTACATAAACTCCGCCCCCTCTCCACTCCACCTCCCAGTAACAACGTCCGCTCAGACTCTCTCTACTCAGGACCTGCTCCAAACAAGTGAATCTGTCTGGGTGACTAGAATAAGACTGTCGTTGTTGCTTCAGTGTTGCTCTTCTGTTCCCATCAGATAATAAAAGCTGTGTGTATGCTGTGTTTGGATCCAGTGTGACTCCACGTGAGTATCTTAAGAACCCAGCTCTGGTCTTGGGCGCTGGTGGTTCTGACAGTAACGCATCCACTTCAGTCGCTGCCTGTGAGACGTTGGTCCACTTCTCTCTCAGGACCTCCTGTAATTGATCTCTGACTTCTGACACAGCTGCTGTCACATCCTCAAAGTACCTGAGAGGACGGGTCTTGATGCTGGATGAGTCTGCAGGTCCACTGAGTCCTGACAGTGAGGGGTAGCTGTGTAGAAACTGGTTGTGGTCCTCTGTGTGTGCCAGCTTCTGCAGCTCAGCGTCTCTCCTCTTCAGCTCAGTGATCTCCTGCTCCAGCTTCTCCTGAAGCTCTCTGACTCGACTCACTTCAGTTTCCTGCTGGGATCTGACCCGCTGCCTCACGTCAGAGCGTCGTTCCTCCATGAGACGGATCAGCTGGGTGAACATCTCCTCACTGTGCTCCACTGCTTTATCAGCGGAGCCGTTGATAGCCTCCACCTCCTGTTGAAGCTGCTCCACATCTTTCTCTCTGTCCTGGATTCTCTGCTGGATGTTTAGTCGACTCTCCTCCAGCTCTCTCTGCTTCTCGCTCCGCTCTGCTGCAGCTGAGACCGTGTCGTGGCCTTTGTGATCGTCCACAGAGCAGAGATAACAGATAGACTGCTGATCAGTACGACAGAACATCTTCATCACCTCATCATGACGAGAGCAGACGTTCTCCTGGAGCTTCTTGGAGGGCTCCACCAGCTTGTGTTTCTTATAGGCCGGAGTTTGAAGATGAGGCTGAAGGTGTTTGTCACAAAATGAGATCAAACAGACCAGACAGGACTTGAGGGCTTTGAGTTTCCTCCCGGTGCAGACGTCACAGGCCACATCTTCAGGTCCAGCATAAGAGGGGTCCTCAGGAGCAGCTTGGAGTCCGGTCTTCTTCAGTTCCTGCAGCAGGGTCTCCAGCATGGTGTTTTTCAGCATGACAGGCCTCGAGGTGAAGAGTGTGCCTACACTGAGGGCAGCTGTAGCTCTCCTTCTCCTCCTCTGTATCCCAGTGGGCTTTAATACAGTCCATGCAGTAGCTGTGTCCACAGGGAACAGTCACCGGATCCTTCAGTAGATCCAAACAGAGGGAACATGAGAAGGATTCCCGATCCAGCTGAACTCCTTTCTGCGCCATTTCAACACTCGCTGTCGACGACTGACTGAGGTTCACTTCCTGAGAAGTGAAACTAGTCTGAGCTCTGATCTCAACAGCATGTGTTTGAGCAGGATCAGAGGCCTGTCAGCTCACCACCACGTTGGTTACACCCATCCTGCATTTGTAGATCTGAAGGGGAGGGAACAAGAGTTGATGTGCAGAGTGGAGCTGGCTGTGTGAGAGACGAGGGAGGGGTTATCAAGCATTTCTACATTTCAGGAAGAGGAGCAGCGCTGTAAACTTTGTGCTCTGAATGAACGAGGAAGGAAAGGTTCAACTTTGGTCCCTTTGTGTAAACATTAACTATTACACAAGTAGTGTTGATCAATGTGTCATAGTTGTCCTCCTCTGCTTCAGTGAGCTTCAGCTGCATTACCAGAGAAACCTGCATCTCTGCCTCATTTCCTCTCTGTAAGACGAACATGCTCTGGTGACGTCAGGTCCATCCAGTCACACTCATGCAGATTTGATTCCTTAAACTGGTTTTAGATTCAGATTTTAGTCTGAATGCTCATTTTAACAAGTTCTTAACTTCTTCATTTTATCCATCTTTAGAAATATTGTAACAGTCAGACGTTTTGTTTCACAGAAAGACGCAGACATTTGACTTCCTGCTTTTATCACCAATCGTGTTGATTATTGTAACTCCCTTTTTACTGGTTCACCCCAAAAGTTTTCAGACTCTGCACTGGTTACCTGTTTGTCTTAGATTCAGATCTCTTGTCATTTTATGTTCCACCACGATCACTGAGGTCCTCAAATGCTTCCCTTTTTAAATGTCCCTCACAAAGAGAGAGCTTTCTGTTTTTATGCCCCTAAACTGTGAAACTCTCTGCCTCTGGACTTTTAAACGATGAGCACTCTGGGTGTTTTTAAAAATGAACTTCAGATTTACCCTTTTAATTTGGAGTCATTTATTTTAGCCCTGGACTGCATCATTACCATTATTACCATTGTTTTAGCTTCATTTTTATTTTGTATTATTTTATTTTCTGGTGTTTATCTAATTTTATTTTATTGATTTTTTTTTAATGCATTTATTTAATTTTCTGCCTTTAGTTTATTGATTTATTGTATTGATTTGATATCATTCTTCTGATTTTATTTTAATGATTTATTGTAATTCTTGTATTTAATTTTTCTGGTTTTATTTTATTGATTTATCGCAAGGATATTATTAAATTAGTTTTATTTTATTTTATTGATTTATT
This sequence comes from Notolabrus celidotus, assembly GCF_009762535.1. Lineage (NCBI taxonomy): Eukaryota > Metazoa > Chordata > Actinopteri > Labriformes > Labridae > Notolabrus > Notolabrus celidotus. The sequence goes on from NC_048279.1 coordinate 35,540,338, forward strand.
TAATGATTTTATTTATTTTTCTGTTTAAATCTTTTAGATTTTATTCTATTGATTTTATTGATTACTTGTTTTATTTTATTGATTTATTGTAATGATTTAAGTAAAATTTTCTAGTTTTATTTTAATGATTTATTGTATTGATTTTATTTAATTTTTCTGATTTAATTTTTCTGATTTAATTTTTCTGATTTAATTTTTCTGATTTAATTTTATTGATTTATTGTATTGATTTTATTTAATATATTTGGTTGTATTTTACTGATTTATTGTATTGTTTTGATATCATTCCTCTGCTTTTATTTTATTGATTTATTGTAATGATTTTATTAAATTTTTGATTTAATTTTCTGATTTAATTTTTCTTAACTTTTCTAGTTCTAATTTTATTGATTTATTGTAATGATTTTATTAAATTTTTTGATTTAATTTTTCTGATTTAATTTTTCTGATTTAATTTTTCTGATTTAATTTTTCTGATTAAATTTTTCTGATTTTATTTTATTGATTTATTGTAATGATTTTATTTAATATATTTGGTTGTATTTACTGATTTATTGTATTGTTTGATATCATTCCTCTGCTTTTATATTATTGATTTATTGTAATGATTTTAAGTATTTCATATCACTTTCCTATGTCGTTAGTGAAGCACTTTGGGCTGCATGCTTGAATGTATGAACGGTGTTATATAAATTTAAATAAGTTGAGTGTCTCTCTTAGAGCTTGGAGCTGAAACCACAACAGAGTGAAGACCTGTGAACACGGATCTGCTGCAGGAGTTTGCTAACATCATCTGTTGGACTGGTTCCTCTCCTGGTGTTGAGAATTCTTCTTCCAGTACCGACAAAAAGAAATGTGCTTCATTGAAAAGCAAAGTAAACTACAGCAGCCTGTCACAACACAGTCTGAAAAGTTCAATTGAACATTAAATCCCACCTCTGACGAGCCACATGATCAATCATTGAGTAGGATTTTGAAGTTGCACCTCGGACCATCAGTGAGATTTCAAGAGGGGCCCCTGCTTCCCCCTCTGGACACGCCCCTGCTCTATTCACAGCAGCTGTACATTACCTGGACACTTTTCTTCTGACTGCTTTGACCGTTTAGTGTATTTATAAACGGATAAAGATGGACGATGCGTCTCCTCCTCTTGTTCTGAATACCATCAAACACACATCTTGCTCAGGTGATGTTTTTTTATCTGCATTTATTAAAGCTTCACAAAAATGACAACAGTCTCAAATAATCCACCACCAACAGAAAAGAGCTTTTACAAATCCATGTGATTATTAATACACTTCTATCAAACCTCACTGAACCTCATCTGTACATCCATTTGTGGAAAACAACATTTTTTGGATCCGCCACCAAAAAAAAAAGAGTGTGAGTGTAGACGTCTTTCCAAATCCACTGATCCAAAAGAAGCAGACAGGAATATCTGCTGCAGTTAGCTCAATCAGCAACAAACCTGAAGTCAAAAAGTTCATCTGTACAATCTAAGAGAAGTCCAACAATCCTAATCATTGATGTGAGTATTAAAGTCTTCATCAGTTGAACAAAGAATGAAAAGGACTTGTTTGATCAGCTGATTGGACTCAATAAAAACAGGATCCTGAATGTAGAAACATGAACATTCTGACATGTTAGAGATGATATTTTCATCTGCAGACTTTACATCCTTTGATTCAGGATCAGAAAGAAGCTCCTGCTTTTCACTTTGTCATGTTTTCAAGTCTTTTCTAACGCTTCATACCTGCAAAACCTGCCCCCCCACACTGAAGCCCTTTCAAAATAAAAGTCTCTACAAAATAAAACAAACATCGTTGGCTCAAAATTCATGAAGCGTGATCAACAAGCAAACAACAAATAAAGATCTTCCCATCCTGTGGAACACAAACATTTCACACCAGAGCTGTTTTTTTTTTCTTTTTTGAAGCTTCATCAAAAATAGAAACCCAACTGTTGCAAATAATCCAGCATCCCTGTCCTCATCCTTAAAGCGTCTACAAAAGCAGCAGCTCCAAAAAGACTCACAAAGCCGGCATGAAGACCTGAAGCACAGGAGAGGTCTTGGAGGGAGAACCATCAGACCAGAACCATGCAGCTTTGAAATCCTCTTGTTGCTCATAGTTGGTCTGAATGGACTTGAAGGTTTTTATTGGAGTTCACAGAACTCAGCAGTGTCTTCAAAACTGTGAAAAAAACCTTAGTCCAGCATAAAGGGGCTGAGTGAATGTGGTCTGGACTCTGTGGAGGAGAGTCATGGTTTCAGAGACGCTGTAGAAGGACAGAATACCTGCTCTGTGATCCAGGTACACTCCTACTCTGGAGGACTGAGGACCTGAGACAGGAGTCTGGATTTTGTTGTACCTAAAGTTATAACTGTTGTTGTTACAAACTAACATCCAAGATTTATCATTGAATCCAAATCTACAATCATCTGAGCGTCCTGCTCTGCTGATATTCTTGTATGCGACTGCTACATAAACTCCGCCCCTCTCCACTCCACCTCCCAGTAACAACGTCCGCTCAGACTCTCTCTACTCAGGACCTGCTCCAAACAAGTGAATCTGTCTGGGTGACTAGAATAAGACTGTTGTTGTGGTTTCAGTGTTGCTCTTCTGTTCCCATCAGATAATAACAGATGTGTGTATGCTGTGTTTGGATCCAGTGTGACTCCACGTGAGTATCTTAAGAACCCAGCTCTGTTCTTTCAGTGTGACTCCACGTGAGTATCTTAAGAACCCACTCTGGTCTTGGGCGCTGGTGGTTCTGACAGTAACGCATCCACTTCAGTCGCTGCCTGTGAGACGTTGGTCCACATCTCTCTCAGGACCTCCTGTAATTGATCTCTGACTTCTGACACAGCTGCTGTCACATCCTCAAAGTACCCGAGAGGTCGGGTCTTGATGCTGGTTGAGACTGCAGGTCCACTGAGTCCTGACAGTGAGGGGTAGCTGTGTAGAAACTGGTTGTGGTCCTCTGTGTGTGCCAGCTTCTGCAGCTCAGCGTCTCTCCTCTTCAGCTCAGTGATCTCCTGCTCCAGCTTCTCCTGAAGCTCTCTGACTTCGACTCACTTCAGTTTCCTGCTGGGATCTGACCCGCTGCCTCACGTCAGAGCGTCGTTCCTCCATGAGACGGATCAGCTGGGTGAACATCTCCTCACTGTGCTCCACTGCTTTATCAGCGGAGCCGTTGATAGCCTCCACCTCCTGTTGAAGCTGCTCCACATCTTTCTCTCTGTCCTGGATTCTCTGCTGGATGTTTAGTCGACTCTCCTCCAGCTCTCTCTGCTTCTCGCTCCGCTCTGCTGCAGCTGAGACCGTGTCGTGGCCTTTGTGATCGTCCACAGAGCAGAGATAACAGATAGACTGCTGATCAGTACGACAGAACATCTTCATCACCTCATCATGACGAGAGCAGACGTTCTCCTGGAGCTTCTTGGAGGGCTCCACCAGCTTGTGTTTCTTATAGGCCGGAGTTTGAAGATGAGGCTGAAGGTGTTTGTCACAAAATGAGATCAAACAGACCAGACAGGACTTGAGGGCTTTGAGTTTCCTCCCGGTGCAGACGTCACAAGCCACATCTTCAGGTCCAGCATAAGAGGGGTCCTCAGGAGCAGCTTGGAGTCTGGTCTTCTTCAGTTCCTGCAGCAGGGTCTCCAGCATGGTGTTTTTCAGCATGACAGGCCTCGAGGTGAAGGTGTGCCTACACTGAGGGCAGCTGTAGCTCTCCTTCTCCTCCTCTGTATCCCAGTGGGCTTTAATACAGTCCATGCAGTAGCTGTGTCCACAGGGAACAGTCACCGGATCCTTCAGTAGATCCAAACAGATGGAACAAGAGAAGGATTCCCGGTCCAGCTGAACTCCTTTCTGCGCCATTTCAACACTCGCTGTCGCCGACTGACTGAGGTTCACTTCCTGAGAAGTGAAACTAGTCTGAGCTCTGATCTCAACAGCATGTGTTTGAGCAGGATCAGAGGCCTGTCAGCTCACCACCATGTTGGTTACACCCATCCTGCATTTGTAGATCTGAAGGGGAGGGAACAAGAGTTCATGTGCAGAGTGGAGCTGGCTGTGTGAGAGACGAGGGAGGGGTTATCAAGCATTTCTACATTTCAGGAAGAGGAGCGGCGCTGTAAACTTTGTGCTCTGAATGAACGAGGAAGGAAAGGTTCAACTTTGGTCCCTTTGTGTAAACATTAACTATTACACAAGTAGTGTTGATCAATGTGTCATAGTTGTCCTCCTCTGCTTCAGTGAGCTTCAGCTGCATTACCAGAGAAACCTGCATCTCTGCCTCATTTCCTCTCTGTGAGACGAACATGCTCTGGTGACGTCAGGTCCATCCAGTCAGACTCATGCAGATTTGATTCCTTAAACTGGTTTTAGATTCAGATTTTAATTTGAATGCTCATTTTAACAACTTCTTAACTTCTTCATTTTATCATCTTTAGAAATATTGTAAAAGTCAGACGTTTTGTTTCACAGAAAGACGCAGACATTTGACTTCCTGCTTTTATCACCAATCGTGTTGATTATTGTAACTCCCTTTTTACTGGTTCACCCCAAAAGTTTTCAGACTCTGCACTGGTTACCTGTTTGTCTTAGATTCAGATCTCTTGTCATTTTATGTTCCACCACGATCACTGAGGTCCTCGAATGCTTCCCTTTTTAAATGTCCCTCACAAAGAGAGAGCTTTCTGTTTTTATGCCCCTAAACTGTGAAACTCTCTGCCTCTGGACTTTTAAACGATGAGCACTCTGGGTGTTTTTAAAAATGAACTTCAGATTTACCCTTTTAATTTGGAGTCATTTATTTTTAGCCCTTGACTGCATCATTACCATTATTACCATTGTTTTAGCTTCATTTTTATTTTTAGATTATTTTATTTTCTGGTTTTTATCTAATTTTATTTTATTGATTTTTTTTTAATGCATTTATTTAATTTTCTGCCTTTAGTTTATTGATTTATTGTATTGATTTGATATCATTCTTCTGATTTTATTTTAATGATTTATTGTAATTCTTGTATTTAATTTTTCTGGTTTTATTTTATTGATTTATCGCAAGGATATTATTAAATTAGTCTTATTTTATTTTATTGATTTATTTATTGATTTTATTTATTTTTCTGTTTAAATCTTTTAGATTCTATTCTATTGATTTTATTGATTACTTGTTTTATTTTATTGATTTATTGTAATGAATTTATTTAATTTTTCTGATTTAATTTTTCTGAATTAATATTTCTGATTTAATTTTATTGATTTATTGTATTGATTTTATTTAATATATTTGGTTGTATTTTACTGATTTATTGTATTGTTTTGATATCATTCCTCTGCTTTTATTTTATTGACTTATTGTAATGATTTAATTAAAATTTTCTAGTTTTATTTTATTGATTTATTGTAATGATTTTATTATATTTTTTGTTTTTAATTTTTCTGATTTAATTTTTCTGATTTAATTTTTCTATTTTAATTTTTCTGATTTAATTTCATTGATTTATTGTAAAGATTTAATTAAAAATGTCTAGTTTTATTTTAATGATTTATTGTAATGATTTTATGAAATTTTTCTGATTTAATTTTTCTGATTTAATTTTTCTGATTTTATTTTTCTGATTTTATTTTATTGATTTATTGTAATGATTTTATTTAATATATTTGGTTGTATTTTACTGATTTATTGTATTGTTTTGATATCATTCCTCTGCTTTTATATTATTGATTTATTGTAATGATTTTAAGTATTTCATATCACTTTCCTATGTCGTTAGTGAAGCACTTTGGGCTGCATGCTTGAATGTATGAACGGTGTTATATAAATTTAAATAAGTTGAGTGTCTCTCTTAGAGCTTGGAGCTGAAACCACAACAGAGTGAAGACCTGTGAACACGGATCTGTTTCAGGAGTTTGCTAACATCATCTGTTGGACTGGTTCCTCTCCTGGTGTTGAGAATTCTTCTTCCAGTACCGACTAAAAGAAATGTGCTTCATTGAAAAGCAAAGTAAACTACAGCAGCCTGTCACAACACAGTCTGAAAAGTTCAATTGAACATTAAATCCCACCTCTGACGAGCCACATGATCAATCATTGAGTAGGATTTTGAAGTTGCACCTCGGACCATCAGTGAGATTTCAAGAGGGGCCCCTGCTTCCCCCTCTGGACACGCCCCTGCTGTATTCACAGCAGCTGTACATTACCTGGACACTTTTCTTCTGACTGCTTTGACCGTTTAGTGTATTCATAAACGGATAAAGATGGACGATGCGTCTCCTCCTCTTGTTCTGAATACCATCAAACACACATCTTGCTCAGGTGATGTTTTTTATCTGCATTTATTAAAGCTTCACAAAAATGACAACAGTCTCAAATAATCCACCACCAACAGAAAAGAGCTTTTACAAATCCATGTGATTATTAATACACTTCTATCAAACCTCACTGAACCTCATCTGTACATCCATTTGTGGAAAACAACATTTTTTGGATCCGCCACCAAAAAAAAAAAAGAGTGAGTGTAGACGTCTTTCCAAATCCACTGATCCAAAAGAAGCAGACAGGAATATCTGCTGCAGTTAGCTCAATCAGCAACAAACCTGAAGTCAGAAAGTTCATCTGTACAATCTAAGAGAAGTCCAACAATCCTAATTATTGATGTGAGTATTAAAGTCTTCATCAGTTGAACAAAGAATGAAAAGGACTTGTTTGATCAGCTGATTGGACTCAATAAAAACAGGATCCTGAATGTAGAAACATGAACATTCTGACATGTTAGAGATGATATTTTCATCTGCAGACTTTACATCCTTTGATTTAGGATCAGAAAGAAGCTCCTGCTTTTCACTTTGTCATGTTTTCAAGTCTTTTCTAACGCTTCATACCTGCAAAACCTGCCCCCCCACACTGAAGCCCTTTCAAAATAAAAGCCTCTACAAAATAAAACAAACATCATTTTAACCATCGAGGCTCAAAATTCATGAAGCGTGATCAACAAGCAAACAACAAATAAAGATCTTCCCATCCTGTGGAACACAAACATTTCACACAGAGCTGTTTTTTTTTTCTTTTTTTGAAGCTTCATCAAAAATAGAAACCCAACTGTTGCAAACAATCCAGCATCACTGTCCTCATCCCTTAAAGAGTCTACAAAAGCAGCAGCTCCAAAAATACTCACAAAGCCGGCATGAAGACCTGAAGCACAGAGAGTTCTTGGAGGGAGAACCATCAGACCAGAACCATGCAGCTTTGAAATCCTCTTGTTGCTCATATTTGGTCTGAATGGACTTGAAGGTTTTTATTGGAGTTCACAAAACTCAGCAGTGTCTTCATAACTGTGCCAAAACCTTAGTCCAGCATAGAGGGGCTGAGTGAATGTGGTCTGGACTCTGTGGAGGAGAGTCATGGTTTCAGAGACGCTGTAGAAGGACAGAATACCTGCTCTGTGATCCAGGTACACTCCTACTCTGGAGGACCGAGGACCTGAGACAGGAGTCTGGACTGAGTTGTACCAAAAGTCATAACTGTTCTTGTTACACTCTAACATCCAAGATTTATCATTATATCCAAATCTACAATCCTCTGATTCTCCTGCTCTCATGATATTCTTGTATGCGACTGCTACACGAACTCCGCCCCCTCTCCACTCCACCTCCCAGTAACAACGTCCGCTCAGACTCTCTCTACTCAGGACCTGACACCGACTAATGAATCTGTCTGGGTGACTAGAATAAGACTGTTGTTGTTGTTTCAGTGTTGCTCTTCTGTTCCCATCAGATAATAACAGCTGTGTGTGTGCTGTGTTTGGATCCAGTGTGACTCCACGTGAGTATCTTAAGAACCCAGCTCTGGTCTTGGGCTCTGGTGCTGTGTTTGGATCCAGTGTGACTCCACGTGAGTATCTTAAGAACCCAGCTGTGGTCTTGGGCTCTGGTGCTGTGTTTGGATCCAGTGTGACTCCACGTGAGTATCTTAAGAACCCAGCTGTGGTCTTGGGCTCTGGTGCTGTGTTTGGATCCAGTGTGACTCCACGTGAGTATCTTAAGAACCCAGCTCTGGTCTTGGGCTCTGGTGGTTCTGACAGTAAAACATCCACTTCAGCCACTGCATGTGAGACGTTTGTCCACTTCTCTCTCAGGACCTCCTGTAATTGATCTCTGACTTCTGACACAGCTGCTGTCACATCCTCAAAGTACCTGAGAGGACGGGTCTTGATGCTGGATGAGTCTGCAGGTCCACTGAGTCCTGACAGTGAGGGGTAGTCCTGTAGAAACTGGTTGTGGTCCTCTGTGTGTGCCAGCTTCTGCAGCTCAGCGTCTCTCCTCTTCAGCTCAGTGATCTCCTGCTCCAGCTTCTCCTGAAGCTCTCTGACTCGACTCACTTCAGTTTCCTGCTGGGATCTGACCCGCTGCCTCACGTCAGAGCGTCGTTCCTCCATGAGACGGATCAGCTGGGTGAACATCTCCTCACTGTGCTCCACTGCTTTATCAGCGGAGCCGTTGATAGCCTCCACCTCCTGTTGAAGCTGCTCCACATCTTTCTCTCTGTCCTGGATTCTCTGCTGGATGTTTAGTCGACTCTCCTCCAGCTCTCTCTGCTTCTCGCTCCGCTCTGCTGCAGCTGAGACCGTGTCGTGGCCTTTGTGATCGTCCACAGAGCAGAGATAACAGATAGACTGCTGATCAGTACGACAGAACATCTTCATCACCTCATCGTGACGAGAGCAGACATTCTCCTGGAGCTTCTTGGAGGGCTCCACCAGCTTGTGTTTCTTCAAAGGATCCAGCTCAGAATGATGCTGAAGGTGTTTCTGGCAGTAAGAAACCAGACACTGCAGACAGGACTTGAGGGCTTTGAGTTTCCTCCCGGTGCAGACGTCACAGGCCACATCTTCAGGTCCAGCATAAGAGGGATCCTCAGGAGCAGCTTGGAGTCCGGTCTTCTTCAGTTCCTGCAGCAGGGTCTCCAGCATGGTGTTTCTCAGCAGGACAGGCCTCGAGGTGAAAGTGTGCCTACACTGAGGGCAGCTGTAGCTCTCCTTCTCCTCCTCTGTATCCCAGTGGGCTTTAATACAGTCCATGCAGTAGCTGTGTCCACAGGAAACAGTCACCGGATCCTTCAGTAGATCCAAACAGATGCAACAAGAGAAGGATTCCCGGTCCAGCTGAACTCCTTTCTGCGCCATTTCAACACTCGCTGACGACGACTGACTGAGGTTCACTTCCTGAGAAGTGAAACTAGTCTGAGCTCTGATCTCAACAGCATGTGTTTGAGCAGGATCAGAGGCCTGTCAGCTCACCACCATGTTGGTTACACCCATCCTGCATTTGTAGATCTGAAGGGGAGGGAACAAGAGTTGATGTGCAGAGTGGAGCTGGCTGTGTGAGAGACGAGGGAGGGGTTATCAAGCATTTCTACATTTCAGGAAGAGGAGCAGCGCTGTAAACTTTGAGCTCTGAATGAACGAGGAAGGAAAGGTTCAACCTGATCACCGTGTGTTCACTTTTCAGCCTTTAGATGGAAATCACTTCTTTGTGACTCTTTCTTATTTCTCAGACTCCTCCTACATTTCTTGAGTTTTTCAGGATTGAAGAAACATGATCTCCTAGAACACAGCTGTCAAAGTGGACTGATATCAAATCCTTGAAGTGCTGTAGAATTCTTTCCTCACACATGTAAGAGTCGACTTTGAACACAGCCGTTTTTTTCTATTTCTTGCATTTTTATTTACTTATGTCTTTACTACTTCCATATTGTTTATTTATATACATTTTATTGCCATTGTAGTGCATTAGTCTGTACTCCCTGTCCCATTAAAGTTACTAACCATAGACCTTTCTGGAGTCCCTGAGCTCCCTTGTCTCGTAGGTTCCTCTGGATCTCTGCTGCTGTGGACGTGCCAGACTCCAGCTGCTACAACTACTACTATCCGTCTCCCCACTATCATCTCTCTCTCTCTCTCTTCATCTCCCTCTATCCCTCTCTCCAACACGGTCTCAGCAGATGTGTGTCTAACATGAGTCTGGTCCTGCTGGAGGTTTCTGCCTGTTAAAGGAAGTTTGTCCTTGCCACTGTAACTTGCTAAATGCTGCAAAGTGCTCTGCTCATGGTGGATTAAGATGAGATCAGACTGAGTCCTGTCTGGAAGATGGGACTGGATCTGATCCGGTCTTGATGTTGGGTCCTTGTTATTAATAGAACATAGAGTACGGTCTAGACCTGCTCTGTTTGGAAAGAGTCTGAGGAGAACGTTTGTTGGGATTTGGCGATATATAAATAAAGATTGATTGATTGAACAAGCTCATAACTCGGACTTTAACCATCAAAAAAGATGACTTATGTTCTTTTGCATCTCGTCTTATACTTCTTAAAGGAGCTGCTGTGATGCAAGACAGGTAAAGTCATATCAACCAATCAACCAGGATTATCTAAAAGGACATTTCCCCCATAGAATGATCAAATCTGCTGCTTTTTTACCCCTAATATGAAATCCTGCAGCCACCTGTAAGTGTTTGAAATGTCTGTTTTCATCACATTAAACTGCATCATCCCTGCTTTAGAGACTAAGGCCAAATGTTCACACCAAGTGTCTTCAGTTTCGGACATTGCAGCTTGTTTTGTTTTGTCGCCGTGAGCCTTTCGTGACAGTTATTCAAGTTATACTTTGATAAACGTGCGAGAAAGAAAAGGCTCCCCAGCTGTGTCCGCTCTAACCAATGGGGACGTTCTGGATGCTAATGGCTAATGGTTTTTGTTATTTATGAAAGAGGACGTGCCATACAAAAAATATCGCCTGCATCCTTGTGTAAAAAAGGCTGTGGTGACAATCACTGTTATCCTATGAGTTATTTATGTTGAGCCAATTAGCAAGGTCACACTCACACACTGTGAGATTCAGGGACACAGAGAAGAGCAGGATGAAAGAAGTGACAGCGTGTTCTCTGCTTCTTCCTGGAGAGCGTCTTTGACTGCATCAGCTCATCTTAAGGAAGCATTCTGGAAACACAGCGATCTGAAAACACTTGCAGTTCGACGAAACAGTGTTTTCTTGTCAGACAGGAGTCAGGCACGACCCGCTCTCCGCTCCTCATTAGACGCTGCTGTTGTTTAAGACGCTCTCCCCATCGGCAGAGACAGTCTGAGCTGCTTCTCTGAGACACTCTGTTCACATTCTCTAACGAGACAGGGCCTGTTTGTGTAAATCTCCAGCTTTTATCATCTTTAAGTTAAGAGGTCAGTGTTTAAATAAAGGATGCAGACTTAAATGAAGGCATTAAAACAAGCTGTTAACAGGATGGTGTTCTTGTTGCTGTGGATCATTAACCGAACAGACGCTGTGACATTTCCTCTGGATACTTTCAGCAGCGACTCAGAGTCTATTAGAAGAACACATTTCAGTTTAAAACAATAAATAAAACACTTCAACCATGCAGGATTTCATTCCCTCATTTCCTTTCATTCCCCTGTTTCTATTCATCTTGATTCAACAAATATTCTACTAGTTCTGAAGACTGCATGGCCTCGCACCAGACTACATCAAGACTGAGGTCCTTCGGAGTGTGCAGGACTCTGTTACAGACATTTTATGACACTGTGGTAGCGTCTGCTTTCTTCTATGCAGTGGTCTGCTGGGGAGCAGGGAGCACAGACAGGGAAAGGAAAAGGCTGAACAGACTGGTCAGGAGGGCCAGTTCTGTCCTGGGCTGTCCTCTGGACTCCATAGAGGAGGTGGGTGAGAGGAGGATGTTAACCAAGCTGACATCCATCATGGACAGTCCCTCTCACCCCCTGCATGAGACTGTGGGGTCCCTGAGCAGCTCCTTCAGCAGCAGACTGAGACTCCCACCCTGCAGGATGGAGCGCTACCGCAGGTCCTTCATCCCATCTGCAATCAGACTGTTTAACACCAGCACTGCTGTGTCCCGTTAATCAGCTGTTCTCATCTTTCATTCCTCTACATGGAAGTTACTGTGTGACTTGGCACATTCACAAATAACTACTGTATCCATCTGAATCACACTGTTCTTCATACTGTGTATGTTTGTTTTTAAATAACCTGGTGCCATTTTTACCGTGCAATAACTTACCTTATCTATTTATCAGATAGAAGTGTACATAGTGTGTATATATCTGTAATAGTTGCCATATTTTATTTCATTTCATTTCATGTATTTCATTTCATTTTATTTTTATTTTCATTTCATTTCATCTTATTTCATTTTATTTTATTTTATTCTATTTTTATTTTCATTTTATTTCATTTTATTTTTATTTTATTTTATTTCATTTTAATTTAATTTAATTTTAATTTAATTTAATTTTAATTTTAATTTAATTTAATTTAATTTTTATTTGATTTGATTTTTATTTTTATTTGATTTTATCTTATTTCATTTAAGTTTTATTTTATTTTATTTTTATTTTCATTTTATTTCATTTTAATTTAATTTAATTTTCATTTTAATTTAATTTAATTTAATTTTGATTTGATTTGATTTGATTTTGATTTGATTTGATTTTTGTTTTATTTTAATTTTAATTTTATTTAATGTAATTTTATTTTATTTCATTTTATTTCATTTTATTTCATTTTATTTTTATTTTATTTTATTTAATTTTAATTTAATTTAATTTAATTTTTATTTGATTTGATTTTTATTTTTATTTTATTTTATCTTATTTCATTTAAGTTTTATTTTATTTTATTTTTATTTTTATTTTATTTAATTTTCATTTAATTTTCATTTTAATTTAATTTAATTTTGATTTGATTTGATTTTATTTTGATTTGATTTTTGTTTTATTTTAATTTTAATTTTATTTAATGTAATTTTATTTTATTTCATTTTATTTCATTTTATTTCATTTTATTTCATTTTATTTCATTTTATTTTTATTTTTATTTATTTTCATTATTATTGTTATTATATTTTTTAACTATGTTAGCACATTGTTGTTTTTCCCTCTCCTGTGTTGTAAGCTGCTGTAACGAAAGATTTTCCTCCAATGGGGGCAAATAAAGTATATCTTATCTTATCTCAGAGATGATTTTAGAACCAGGATCCTATCGGATCCTCGAGACACGATGCTCCGAGATGATGGAACATCCTGAGATATTGAGACTTTAAGATCCGTCTATTTAATCTGGATTTTTCTTCATATAATTTATCATTTCAATGTCACTTTATATCTTTTTTAATATATTTTTTATTCAATGTTAACTCTTCAATTTAATCATCTAACCACTAATTATTATTGCTATTTTTAGTGCTTTCATTTATCTTAGAGCAAAAATCAAATACTCCCAGAATTTGGTGGGAATCTACCCACAGTGTTGTCTCTCAGGTTCTGAGCAGACCGCGGTGTGTGAAGCGTGAAGCCTGCAGGTACAGAGAGAGCGCAAACGCAGCACTGGAGGCTGCAGACATCACAGGTACGCTTCAGACTTTCATGCAGCGGTGCAGGCTTGCATCATGACCAGTGTACCTGCACAGCCTCCCCAACGGATCACCGAAACCTCTGCTCACTGCTGGTTTCGGTTTTATCTGGAAGTTTCCTCAGCTGTGTTTCTTTCAGTGAAGTCGGGACATTTCATGACGCAAATAACCTGCAACATGCACCGTCTACGGTTTCTGAGCTCATAATGAGAAGGTGGTCTTAGTCAGTCCGCCTGCTTTAAAGGGGGGTAGATGTCTTTGCACGCAGTTTCAGGCCTTTTGATTATAAGGGTCCAGCTTTTGCAGAAATGCAAACCTTCCTTCTCGGTCTGAACTCACAGACTAATGGCCAAATTCCCCCAGATCTGATAGGTTTCTATTCTAGTCAATGTGTTAACTTCCACTGGATCCTCTCCGTTGAGTTCCGGCTGCGTCTCTGATCCGGCAGGTCGGAGTCCTCCGGATCAGATAGACAAGACTTCTATTTGTGCCGGATGCAGGAGCACGACGCATCAATCTCAACAGAGCAGATGGAGCGGGACAGGAAGTCAGGTTTCACCAAAACATAATGAAAACATCCGGTTAATTTTCAGAATAAAACACTCTAAAAGACTCTGTGTTATCACCAGATCGTATTTCACTTAACTACAACAACAAACCAAAGTCATGATGAGCGGAGCCAGGCCTGGAGTCAACAGGTCAGAGGTTTTCAGAGGACCAGAAAGACAACATGGATGAGGAGAGGAGGAGGAGGAGAATCCTTGATTCAGGGATTATGATTATGATCATCAACACCAAAACTGACTTCGTTTGCAGGGGTGCTTTTACTATTTTTGTTCCTGTCTGTGTCCGGAGATCCTGCGTGTATCCATGGTAACATTGAGAACAGCTGTTAGCAGCCCGTAGCATGTTGATGCTAAACGATGCTAGGCCCGATGTTCCCTGTGAGCTGAGGAGAAGGAGGCAAGGACGACGTGCTGGTACTGAGGTGCAAGCTCAAAAAGACGACATGGACCTGTCCTTCCACCCACCGTTATGGGGAATGTAAGATCTACCTACGATAAGGTGGACGAGCTAACCCAGCACCAGAGTAGCATCATGCTAACAGAGCTAACACCGGACACGAACGCCACATTGGAAGGATTTCACCTGCTGTGGGCGGACAGGATACAGGAGAGCAAGACTGGACTAACTGGTGAAGAAGGCCAGCTCAGTCCTGGACCCTGTGGAGGTGGTGGCTGACAGGAGAATTATGGCCAAGCTGTCGTCTCTGATGGACATTTCTTTCCTATATATATTCTTGTTAAACTCTTGTTCTGTACACCTTCTTGTTTGCTGCTGTAACTCCATGAACCTCCTCGTTGTGGGACGAATAAAGGAGGATGTTATCAGATATATATCATATCATATTACCGCAGGAAAACCTCGGTCACATGACTCCAGCTGTCCGGAGGTCCTGCTCCGTGCTGCGTTCTGAAAACGCAACCGGTGGGTGCTGACGGACGAGAGAGCATGGAGCCGGACTGCACATGGATCTGGTGGAAGTCCCGTGTAAGCAGGTCTACGTGTTGTGCTTCAAACAGCTCCAGCAGAAAGACTCTCCCCCCGTTAGCTCGGCTCTCCGGCCTGCTCTGAGTCTGACGAGGTGAAGCTGCTGACTGGCCTGAACTTTGGCTCTCCTTGATGCTCGCCTGGCATCATCACATTGTAAATGTCCTCGTATAATCCCCCCCCCCCCAACACACACACACACACACACACACACACACACACACACACACACACACACACACACACACATCATCCAACCTCAACCTTGAGTTATGGCATGGCCGCCACTGGCAATCACATTAAGAGGCACATTTCTTCATATTCACACAGGGGACCACGTTGAGCAATCTGCTTAATTTAGCCAGACTGATGTATTGTACGGCTGTTCTCTCTCTCTCTCTCCTCACTCTCAGTCCACTCTCTCAGCCCCCCCCCCCCCCCCCCCCCTCTCTCTCTCTCTCTCTCTCTCCGTCAACAAACTTCTCCATCCCCGTCTTTATCCTCCGTCCCTCGGCCCCCTGCTTGTCTGCCTCTCTCGCACGCTGTCCTTGAGACGGACGGCTGGCTCTCTCCCCGGCTGGTGAAAATGTCAGACAGTCAGAGTAACCTGCAGCTATACCTGCGCTGTGCGACCTGGACCGGAGATTCCTCAGGTGTGGAGAGTGAAATGAGGTAATGAGCCCGTGCAGCACTCAGCTTCAGAACTCTAAGAATAGGTTGCAGAGCTTAAAGGGGTTTTAAAAGTCCAGAAAACGAGACGTGAGGTGTTTATATTTATTTTTAAGAGGTCCGGATTTGAAAAAGCTGTGTCCTCTCTCAATGCAGAAGACCTTAAAGAGTCTACCCCTTAGCTTTCAGCTCTGCACCTCATGCATGTTTGTTTAGACCGACTGTATCACTCGAGTCGTCTTGCACAACCAAGTTCAGCAGATTAAAGACGCTCTCGTTTGCATGAATCTGATGAGAACTACTTCTTAAAGGACATGTTCCTCCTCTCATCCTCGCTTCTGTCAAACATCATGTGAGTGCAGGAACAAGAAGAGTGAGCTTTCTCTGTGATGGATAAAATACTGAGTCAACATGTTGTACAGTACATTACATACGCAGCATATCTCACTCTCTGATCAGCTCCACAGCAACTTCCTATCAGATTTAAAGAGACAGAAGCAGACATGAGATTAAAGTTCTTCAACATGAGCAGAAATCAAGTTTTTCCTGCAGAAGCATGCACACCAAGCTTTTGTGGAACCATTCATCCCGTTTATTGCATACTGAGGTAAGTGTTGTGTGCAGGACCACAGACCTGGTGTCTCACCTTTCCATTTAAGACATCCACGGCCCTGCTAGGATGTGTTCTGTTCTTGCACTAACACGTCTCTTTCTCTGAATTTGACACCAGAGAGGTGTTTTTATGCACTTTCATGATCAGCCTGCAAGACGTCAGCTGCTGAGCTGCAGGTAGCGAAGCCGTTACGAGTGAACTCCCCTCTACTCCAGTGATAATCTTGGCAGCTAATTTAAGATTAAGTCTTAGTCCTTAGACTAGCTTTCTACCACCTGAAGAACATCTCCTGGCTGCGTCCATCTCTCTCCGATTCAGTTGCTGAGACCCTTGTCCACGCTTTCATAACCTCCCGGCTGGATTACTGCAATGGAGTCCTGTTCAGGGTACCCAGCAATGCCCTGGACTGGCTCCAATATGTGCAGAACTCAGCTGCCAGGGTTCTCACACACACCAAGCCCTGGTAGCACATCACCCCCACTCTCATGCACCTCCACTGGCTCCCTGTAAAGTACTGCATCACCTATAAGCTCCTCCTCCTCACTTACAAATCCCTGCATGCCCTCACCCCCCAATACCTGGCTGACCTCCTCCACCAACACGCTCCATCCCAGAACCTAAGGTCTTCGGACCTGGGTCTCCTCTCCATCCCCCGGACAAAGCTGCAGACTTTTGGAGACAGAGCCTTCAGTGTGGCAGCCCCTACTCTGTGGAACTCTCTCCCTCCTGACATCCACAGCGCTCCAACCTTTCTCTATTAGCTAATGTTGTCCCCACCTACCCCCCAGACCCCCTACCTGACCCTGTGAAGCCACCTTGGGTTTCTTGAAAGGCGCTATATAAATACCAGTTATTATTATTATTATCCGGGAGGCAGACACCCTCTCCACTTTTAAGAGTAGACTTAAAACTTTCCTTTTTGATAAAGCTTATAGTTAGAGCTGGATCAGGCTTGGACCAGCTTTTGTCATGCTGCTATAGGCCTAGACTGCCGGGGGAACTGGCACACTGACACACTGGGATCCTAGCTCACCTTCTTCCCCCCAACCCCTTCATCACTTACTTTAACTCTGCCTGTCCCATTAAAGTTACTAACCATAGACCTTTCTGGAGTCCCTGAGCTCCATTGTCTCGTAGATTCCTCTGAGCTGCCGTAGACGTCCTCCTGCTGTGGACGATCTGGACTCCAGCTGATACGGACGTGCTGGACTCCAGCGGCAACAGCTTCTACGACTCGTCTCATCACTATCACCTCTCTCTCTCTTTTACTCCCCTCTATCTGTCTTTCCAGACCCAACTCAGTCGAGGCATGATGGCTGTCTAACATGAGTCTGGTCCTGCTGGAGGTTTCTGCCTGTTAAAAGGAAGTTTTTCCTCACCACTGTAACTAGCTAAATATGCTCATGATGGATTAAGGTGGGGTCAGACTGAGTCTGATCCTGTCTTGGTGTTGGGTCTCTGTTCATAATTTGACATAGTGTGGTCTAGACCTCCTATGTTTGTAAAAGCGTCTTGAGATAACTTTTGTTGTGATTTGGCGCTATACAAATAAAGATTGATTGATTGATTGATATTATTAGACGAAAAGTCTTGTTAGTTTTAATCTAGTCATAGTCACATTTCAGTCTCTGATTTTTCCAAAACATTTTCTCTCTTTAAATAATTAATATAGTCGATCAGAATTGTTAAGACAAGACCCCGACCCAAAGCAGAGGAGTCTTGACCCCCCTGAGTTCTTCGCCTGTTGCGGTGGATTTAAAGGTGACATATCATGCAAACTGGACTTTTTAATGGTTCTCTACCTGAAATCTGTGTCCCTGTCTACAAACCCCCTGAAAATGCAAAGAATCCATTCTGCCCCTGTTCTGATTTCTCCACCTTTCTGTAAATGTGTGCTGAAACCAGCCGTTTCAGTTTTCAGTGTTTTTCATACGTCACAACGCCATCCGGTCTGTAACAGGAAGTCAGAGCTCGGAGCTTGTTCAGCCCATAGACTGTATAAAATACAACTCAACCCCTCCTCCGTTTTTCATTCCCTGCACACATGTGTGCTAACAAGGAGCTTAGGAGGGAGGCATGCTAGTTGTAGGCTGTCTTAATAAACACAAAGGTCGGTTTGACTCCCCACGTCTGCAGATTTGAAGATCTAGTGGATGATTTTTAGTTTTCATGGAAAAGTGCTGGCGCTAGTTAGCATAGCCACATAGCTACATGTTGGTAGCTGTGTACCAAGACACACGTCGACATGCTGATAAATAAAACAACAAGAAACACTAAATCTGTGACCAATGGTTCAGAAAGGTCCTGCTGCAGGCGCCTCTCCGTCAGGATCAGATTCTGGATCAGATTCAGAGGGTTGAAGTAACGCGGGTCTGTGAGCAGCCGTGTATATTCAGACAACATGTAAACATTAGATCAACGTGCTGGACAGCCGAGGGCACACCCACTTCCTGAGGGGGCGTGGTCAGAGAGCTCATTCTCATTTAAAGGCACAGACACAGAAAACAGCCTGTCCTGAGCAGGGCTGAAAAAGAGGGGTTTACAAGCAGACCAGAATCTGATTTCAAAGTGTTTTTATGAGCAATAAACTTTAAAGACATGTTTTGGGGACCTCTTAGACCAGTATATGTTGATGAAAAAGAGAGGAATATGTCACCTTTAACATGAAACTGTCCTCATTCAGCTCTCCTTCTTCTCTGAGCTCTGCGGTTCACACACTTTTAAAAATACACAGATGTCACAACTTTGAACCCTGCTGCTATCATCACCACCGCTCATGGTTTATGTTTCTTTGTTGAGGTTGCTAACCCTAAAGTGTCTCTCACCTGCAGTTTGCTCCTGGTGTTGCTCAAATTAGTGAAAGTTAATAACCGTCGTTAACGGGTTGTCAATGGGGTTTGGACCAATCTGAATCAAGCATTTTACACAACCAGAAGATCAGTAAGACAGCCAGATAATATGTAAGGGATAATGTATAGTTAGCAGGTTGTGATGGGAAAACGAATCCCAACAGGGTGAGACAAGACCCCGACGCAAAGTGGAGGGGAAGCATCAAACATCCATAGTAGAGCACTTCCTCTAAAAGCAGCTCAGTCTCTCTACCCGGTCTCTTCTGCTCACGGAGGAGTTCATATCATTGAAATGCTGAGAACGTCCTCTCCTAAGGTACAACGAGAACAGCTGCTACATCCACAGCAGCATGGTTGGTCAAAACAAAGTGTCCTCTGGAGGGGACAGAAAACACCGTCTCTGTGGAGGACAGAGGGATCCTGTTGTTTAGGATGGAACAGTCTGCACAACGACCACGTGTCAGGAGCAGAATTTAAAACCCGGGCTGCAGGTGAAGCTGGCTGCTTATTCAACACTTCCTCTGTATCACTGTGTGGAAATCAGCCGAAGCATAGTTCAGAATACAGCGCTGAAAATCATAAACAAAAAACAGGAAGTTAATAAATACGGCTGGTTGGTATGGTTCTACTTTACTTCATGACTCAGTTGGATCTTTTCAAAATGAACTCTATTCTTACTTACTTATACTTTAAGAGTTAGTGATGCTGATACAGGTTTAGACTGGGGAACTGACACACTGGGATCCTCTCTCTCCTCTCTGCCTGTCTCTCACTTTAACTCTTCCTGTCCCGTTAAAGTTACTAACCATAGACCTTTCTGGAGTCCCTGAGCTCCCTTGTCTCGTAGGTTCCTCTGGATCTCTGCTGTAGATTCCTTTTTTGGGGTCTGTTATTCATCCTTTCTCTTCATTTTTCTTTCTTTTCTGTTCTTCTTTCTTTCTTTCTTTCATTCCTTCTTTCTTTTTTTCTTCCTTCTTTCTTTCTTTCTTTCCTCTTTTCTTTTCTGTTCTTTCTCTCTTTCTTTAATCCCTTCTTTCTCTCTTTTTTCTTTCCATGTTTCTTCATCCTTTATGTCTCCTTTTCTCTTTCATTCCTTCTTTCTTTCATTATTTATTTCCTTCTTCGCTTCTCTTTTTTCTTCTGTCTTTCTTTTCTGTTCTTTCTTTCATTATCTTTCTATTTTCTTTCTTTTATTTTTTCTTTCTTTCTTTCCTCTTTTCTTTTCTGTTCTTTCTTTCTTTAATTCTTCTTTCTTTTTTTTTTTTTTTTTTTTTTTTCTTTTTTTTTTTTTTTTTTTTTTTAAGTTATATTTTTGGCCTTTTTGCCTTTATTTTATAGGACAGGTGGAGAGAGACAGGAAATGTGGGGAGCAGAGAGTGGGGGAAGACATGCAGGAAATGGTCGACCGGCCGGGAATCGAACCGGCGACCCCTGCGACGAGGACTGCAGCCTCTACACGCGGGGCGCCCAGACCGCTAGGCCACCAGCGCCCCGTCTTCTTTCTTTCTTTAATTCCTTCTTTCATTACTAATTTCATTCTTTGTTTCCATCTCTTTTTTCTTACTTCTTTCTATCTTTCCTCTTTTCTTTCCTGATCTTTCTTTCTTTCTTTCTTTCTTTCTTTTTTCTTTACATGTTTCTTCATCCTTTATGTCTCCTTTTCTCTTTCATTCCTAACCATTTCTTTCATCCTTTATTTCCTTCTTCACTTCTTTCTTTCTTTCCTTCTTTTATTATTTATCTCATTCTTTCTTTCCTTCTCTTTTTTCTTCTTTCTGTCTTTTCTTTTTTTTCTGTTCTTCCTTCTTTCCTTCCTTCCTTCCTTTCTTTCTTTCTCTCTTTTTTCTTTCCATGTTTCTTCATCCTTTTTGTCTCCTTTTCTTATCCCGTCCTTTCCTTCTCCATTCCTTCTCCCCTTTTTCTTTCTTCTGGTCTCCCTCTCTTTTCTCTTTTCATAGACCTTTCTGGAGTCCCTGAGCTCCCTTGTCTCGTAGGTTCCTCTGGATCTCTGCTGCTGTGGACGTGGTCCAGACTCCAGCTGCTACAACAACTACTATCCGTCTCCCCACTATCATCTCTCTCTCTCTCTTCATCTCCCTCTATCCCTCTCTCCAACACGGTCTCAGCAGATGTGTGTCTAACATGAGTCTGGTCCTGCTGGAGGTTTCTGCCTGTTAAAGGAAGTTTGTCCTTGCCACTGTAACTTGCTAAATGCTGCAAAGTGCTCTGCTCATGGTGGATTAAGATGAGATCAGTCCTGTCTGGAAGATGGGACTGGATCTGATCCGGTCTTGATGTTGGGTCTTGGTTAGTACTAGAACATAGAGTACGGTCTAGACCTGTTCTGTTTGGAAAGAGTCTTCAGAACTCAACATTTGATGCACCTCATGAAGTGCACTTAAGTCAAATACAGACAGCCTGGTGTTCAAATGGTTGAAGCACATCCACCTGGAGATAAATATCCCCCATAATGCACTGCTCCTTTTTCTTAAAACATCACTTTAACCTTCATTTTCCATCTCCTGTAAATGTTCGGGTCTGTGAAATCCAGAGAAAGGATTTATGACCTTTCCTTATGGTGTGTCGCATCCTTTAAGAGCCGCTGACCCGGTGTAAGTGTGTTTCCTTCCAGGAGAAAACAACCTCTCTGATCTTCACCCTCACTTTAGCTTAAAGCAAGAGAGGCGTCGGCACGGCAGCACCGAGCTCAGCAGGAAACCATCCGTTCATTACATCAGTCAAAATCTCCATTGAGATTAATACCAACGGGGTCGTGCCATTTTATTCCTGAGGAGAAAAATGCAGTTGTCAGTCGACCTAATTGCGCTCTCATGGTGCATGAGGGCCCGCTGAGTTATTGAGAGCTCTACCAGCAAAATCATGATCGACGAGCAGCAGGAGGGCCTGACATCGCACTTCACACGCTGGCTGCTCCATCAGGACGGAGGGAGGGAGGGAGGGAGCGGAGAGATGGAAGGATAGTGCCACATCAGAGAGACACGATCCGTACGAGTGTGTAAATGCAAATGAGCCCCGATAAGTTCATTGTTTCTGATGCAATTTACTTTGTTAGATTGCTCCGTTGTGTTGATACGTCCCAGAGTCATTACACCTCAACGATCAGATCTGAGAGCGCTTTCTGGATTCTTCCTCTGCAGAGGAACACGACGATAAGGTGGAGAGATATCAACCTCATCTCCTACACATCGTGTTCAAATGCCACTGTGTTCCCTGCTTTGAGTGCTCTGCAGAAGCTGCCAGTGTTACAGTACGTGGCATATCAGACTGAAAGATCAATATATCGGATCTGGGAAACGGCGTCATTTTAATGAGCTTTTTTCTGCTATTTCCACTGAAACTGAATTATGGCCGGCATTATGAAGGAGTGCTATAATAATAAGTCAGTGTGTGCATTTGCATATGAAGAGAGAGTGATTGTCTGGTGTATTTAAGAGAGTGAAGTGTCCTAAAGAGTGAAGGTACAAACATGATGTCAAAAAACAAATGATCAATCCTCTGTCCGGGTCTTACTAGACTGCCTCAGTGATGTTCCATCTGGGATGGAAGTGAATTTTCTCTCCATGAACAAAAACAAAAGACAGATTATTTTATTTGGCCAACAAAATCTGTTGAATTGCTCTGATAGCGCCATTGGCACCCTTAAGTCTTACTGTCACCCTTTTTGCAAGGAACCTCTGTGTTATTTTGGACAATGGCTTTAAGTTTCAATCAATCAATCAATCAATCTTTATTTGTATCGCGCCAAATCACAACAAACGTTATCTCAAGACGCTTTTACAAACATAGGAGGTCTAGACCACTCTATGTCAAATTATGAACAGAGACCCAACACCAAGACAGGGTAAGACTCAGTCTGACCCCACCTTAATCCATCATGAGCATTGCACATCGCAGTATTTAGCTAGTTACAGTGGTGAGGAAAAACTTCCTTTTAACAGGCAGAAACCTCAGGCAGGACCAGACTCATGTTAGACAGCCATCATGCCTTGACTGAGTTGGGTCTGGAAAGACAGATAGAGGGGAGTAAGAGAGAGAGGTGATAGTGATGAGACGAGTCGTAGTAGCTGTTGCCGCTGGAGTCCAGCACGTCCGTATCAGCTGGAGTCCTGAACGTCTGCAGCAGGAGGACGTCTACGGCAGCTCAGAGGAATCTACGAGACAATGGAGCTCAGGGACTCCAGAAAGGTCTATGGTTAGTAACTTTAATGGGACAGGCAGAGTTAAAGTAAGTGATGAAGGGGTTGGGGGGAAGAAGGTGAGCTAGGATCCCAGTGTGTCAGTGTGCCAGTTCCCCCGGCAGTCTAGGCCTATAGCAGCATGACAAAAGCTGGTCCAAGCCTGATCCAGCTCTAACTATAAGCTTTATCAAAAAGGAAAGTTTTAAGTCTACTCTTAAAAGTGGAGAGGGTGTCTGCCTCCCGAACCCTGACTGGTAGATGATTCCAAAGGAGAGGGGCCTGATAACTGAAGGTTCTACCTCCCACACTACTTTTAGAGACTTTAGGTACGACTAGCAAGCCTGCATGTTGGGAGCGTAGAGTTCTAGAGGGGTAATAGGGCACTATGAGCTCTTTAAGATACGAGGGTGTCTGATTTTTAAGGGCTTTGTAGGTTAAAAGAAGGATTTTAAATTCTATTCTACATTTTATTGGGAGTCAGTGAAGAGAAGCTAACACTGGAGAGATGTGCTCCCTCTTCCTAGTTCCAGTCAATACTCGAGCTGCGGCGTTTTGAACTAGCTGAAGAATCTTTAGAGACTTATTGGGGCAGCCTGATAAGAGGGAGTTACAGTGATCTAACCTGGAAGTAACAAATGCATGGACTAGTTTTTCTGCGTCGCTCTGAGATAGGAAGTGTCTAATTTTAGAAATATTGCGCAAGTGAAAATAGGCTGACCTTGAGATTTGCTGAATTTGAAGTTTGACAAGCAGATAAGCTCTATTGTTAAAACAAGCTTCTTTCAGCTCAGACTACTAGCAGAAGTGAAGCTTTATCTTCCCAGAAAGGGAGTGATTCACACCTTTGTTACTTCACGCTTATCCTATTGTAACTCTTTGTTTGTTGGTCTCGACCAGTCAGCATTGCGGCGTCTACAGGTCGTCCAAAATGCAGCCGCCCGCCTGCTGACTGTAAAGAAACGGCGTGATCACATCGGTCCTGTCCTTGAGTCTTTGCACTGGTTGCCTGTGAACTTTAGGATCCAGTTCAAGGTCTTATTAATTGTTTTGAAGTGTTTAAATGGTCTGGCACCGTCTTATTTATCAGACCTTGTACAGCCTCACAGTACTTCCAGAGCACTTAGGTCATCAAACCAGCTGCTACTGGCAGAACCTCGGTCCAGACTCTCTACTCGGGGGGACAGAGCCTTCTCAGGGGCGGCCCCAAAGCTGTGGAACAGCCTACCTCTCCAGGTTAGAGCTGCACAGTCTGTGGAGCACTTTAAAACACCTGAAAACCCATCTTTTCTCCTCAGCGTTCAGTCCCAGCTAAACAAGAATCTTTGGCTTCTTACTTTTTTACTCTTTTATTTCCTAAATTGAGCTCTTGAAAATTAACCGGATGTTTTCATTTTGTTTTGGTGAAACCTGACTTCCTGTCCCGCTCCATCTGCTCTGTTGAGATTGATGCGTTGTGCTCCGGCATCCGGCACAAATAGAAGTCTTGTGTATCTGATCCGGAGGACTCCGACCTGCCGGATCAGAGACGCAGCCGGAACACAACAGAGCGGATCCAGTGGAAGTTAACACATTGACTAGAATAGAAACATATCTGATCCGGTGCTGTGACAGATCAGAGACGGATCCAGGGAAGTCCAGGGTAACACATGCAACATTATCTGAGATTCCATATTTGTGCCGTGAACAGCAGCATGAAGTATTTCTATGTTGTTCTGCAGCTGAACCCTTCAACTGACCATCACTACCTGCATGCTTAGTCTTAAATCACTCTTCTTGCATGAGATCCTGTACTCCCTGGTTTGGAGGCTGCTGTGGATTCAGGTCTCAGTAAACATCAGGATATCTGCAGCCTGCAGGGACCGCTTGGAGGGCTTTAGGCTTTACTGAGTCTTAGAGGAGAAATGTTTCACACACATCCTGTCAAACATCTCTGTGTATACTCTGTAACCTGTGTGTGTTTACAGGGTTCAAGAGTCAAACTTGAACTAGTTGAATAATTTATCAGTGCAAGATTCAAATCCGAGAACCCGCTGCCCTGCCGAGCGAGCCGAAACACCCGAGAGTCTGCAGCATGAACGTACAAGGTGTGTTTATCTTCGAGTCCCGCAGCGCGTGGTTTCACTTTTCAGTGCTGACAGAGAGATGTATAGCTACCCTACCCACTGCAAAGAGCTTGACAGCATGTGTGTGATTTCATGCGGAGAGGAAGATCCAAGTGTACAAGCATGTCGGATTGTGTGTGTGTTTATCTGTAAGCCTGAGTGAAGGTGGGGAGCTGAATGGGTGAGGAATGCAGGGCTTCCAAAATGAGAAGAACTTGTACACAGCAGGAAAAACACGAGGAAGAGTCTCCAGACATGCCCGCGGCTCTGAGAGGGGGAACTTTTCTCTAACTCAGCTAATCCCAAAGGTCAGGAGGAACAGGTTTCTGCTCCGTTTGAAAAATATAAGAGTGTTTGAAGACTCAGAATAACAAGATATATATATTTATAAAGTATGTATCTGTCTTGTAAGTCCATGGGAGCAGGGCACCTTTCAATTTGCATGACACATTTAAGTATAAAGTTAACTTCAGCAAGGACCAAACTGTTGTGGTCGGCAAACTGGATCTCCAAAGCTGCAGCTCTTGTGAGGTGTTGCCGCTCTGCAGAAGTGAGAACCTTCTTAAAGTGGTCCAAGGAGAGAAAAGCAGCATCAAGGTCATGGGCGACAAAGACTCACTCATGTGCGTTGGGAGCAATCCAACAGAGGAGCCACTGGAGCTTCAAACTGCTTCAAAAGTGAATGCTGGCTTCACATGAGCATCAGAGCGATGGAAGAAGGTGTTGAACCTGAAGGTGTGGCCTGTTGCACCAGCTCTGCAGAAGCTGTGTCCTCAGCAAACGGCAACCTCCAGCCACGAGAATTGAAGCCCGTGCAGAAGTGTTAAAAACTGCAGTTCATCAAGGGTCAGCTTGAGGCTCTGGAAGTACCGGAAACCACACACACACCCATTCAAAGAAGCTGATCTTTACAGCAGAAATAAACATGTTTACAGCCTGGTTCAAAAGACGAGTGTAGTCTGGATAGCTCATTTCTTGATCGTCTCACACTGTACGGGGGGTGAACTTTTTTGTAACGCGGCAATTTCGAAGATATTAAGATTACTGACTTGATTGACAGGTGGGAACACTGCAGCTGTTAGCTAGGAGGCTCAAAGCCCGCCTCTTTACCTCACACTCGACAGCAGTTATGTTGAGTTCAACATTTCCAATATGGCTGCCGCCCACAAAACAGCGCTTCAGAAACAGTCAAATGACACGGATCTGGAGGAATTTGGCCGTTAGAGAGTTCAAATTAGGCCACGTTTGGAGGCACGCACAGCTGGTGCAACCCAGAGCAGGTCTCTGAAGTCCTCGATCCAATCGAGCATGTGTGGGATGAGGTGGAAAAACAAGTCTGATCCGTGAAGGATCCACCTCACAACTTCCAGGACTTAAAGGTGACATATCATGCAAAATGGACTTTTTAATGGTTCTCTACCTGAAATATGTGTCCCTGTCTACAAACCCCCCGAGAATGAAAAGAATCCATTCTGCCCCTGTTCTGATTTCTCCACCTTTCTGTAAATGTGTGTGAAACCAGCCGTTTCAGACTTCAGTGTTTTTGTTACGTAACAACAATATCCGGTCTGTCACGGAGTCAGAGCTCGGAGCTTGTTCAGCCCATAGACTGTATAAAATACAACTCAATCCCTCCTCCGTTTTTCATTCCCTGCACACATGTGTGCTAACAAGGAGCTTAGGAGGGAGGCATGCTAGTTGTAGGCTGTCTTAATAAACACAAAGGTCGGTTTGACTCCCCACGTCTGCAGATTTGAAGATCTAGTGGATGATTTTTATTTTTCATGGATAAGTGCTAGCGCTAGTTAGCATAGCCACATAGCTACATGTCGTAGCTGTAGCTGTGTACCAAGACACACGTCGACATACTGACAAATAAAACAACAAGAAACACTAAATCTGTGACCAATGGTTCAGAAAGGTCCTGCTGCAGGCGCCTCTCCGTCAGGATCAGATTCTGGATCAGATTCAGAGGGTTGAAGTAACGTGATCTCTGAGCAGCCGTGTATATTCAGCCAACATGTAAACATTAGATCAACGTGCTGGAGAGCCGAGGCACATCCACTTCCTGAGGGGGCGTGGTCAGAGAGAAAACCGAGTGTTCTGAGGAGGACTGAAGAAGAGGGTTTTTCAGGCAGACCAAAATCTGATTTCAAAGTGTTTTTTTGAGCATAAACTTTAAAGACATGTTTTGAGGACCTCTTAGACCAATATATGTTGATGAAAAAAGCGTGATATGTCACCTTTAAAGGATCTGCTGCTAACGTCTTGGTGCGAGATACGACAGTACAGTACACAGTTGACCAGTTTTCCAGTACTGGAAAACACCTGGAAAATGGGTGAAAAAGTCAATTGTCCTGGAAAATGATTCCAACATGACTATGTGCGACCTGACAAGGTTAAAAAAAACACATCCCCATTCAACATTTGTGGCCATTTTTGTCATTCAGTTCTATTTAGGTCATTAATGCACTGATCCTCTTATTATAATTATTCTTATTTATTTCAGAAGGCAGCTTCCAGAGTCCTTTGCTGGCTCTTCTGTTTTTTTCTTAGCTAATTTAATATTTTTTGAGAAAAGAGAAGGCTGAGATGAGAGTTGGCCATCATTGTTACTATGCAATAAAGTGCTTTACATCTGTGGCTGCATTATTCTATAATCAATTTGCCATCATTTTTCAGCATGTAAGAGATGATTTCATGGATAGCCATTGACTGAACATCTTTCAATGTAGACTTCCACTGAGAGGAACATATTAGACTATTTAGGAACTAAATTAGGAGGTTTGGCGGGGCCTTAGTGTTTGGCTCGGCCCTACTCGTTGGGGGCCCATCGGGGCTGGGTGGGTGGCTGGTGTCCCTGTCACCCTCCGCCCCCCTGCTGCCCCCTCCCCTGTGGGGGCCTGGTCTGCGACTGCCCTCGGGGCCGGGTTTCCCGGGGTTCCCTCGCGGTCCTCTTGGGGGGGTGGGGGGGTGCGCAGCTGGGGGGGTGTTACTACAGCAGCCATTGGGGTGTCCCTCCATGCCCCCGCGGCCTGGTCCATCAGTCGCAGGGCATGGGTGGGGGGCGTGGCTTGGGGGAGTGGTCGGGCCGTCTGGGGGGGCAGGTGGGATTGGCCCTGCCGCCTCCGCCCTCCCCCCGCTCCGGCGCGCCGGTTGGTGGGCTCTGGTCCTGGTCCTGCCCGTCTGCCTGGCTGTCTGCTCCTGGTGCCGGGCCCCCTCGGCCCTGGTGGCTCCTTTGGCTCCGTCTTGGGGGGCTGTGGGGGTGGTGTTGTGGGGGTGTCCCTTGGGGGGGCTGCGGGATCTCTCCCCCCTCGCCCCCCTTTCCTCCTACTGGGTGACCTGGCGGTCGCCCTGGGTGCTCCGGCGGTACCTGCTTGCTTCCGGTCTGGGTCCTTGGCTTGTCCCCTGGCCTGGGTCTCCCGCGGCGGGTTGGGTCCTTCGGTCTGACTGCTCTCGCGGCCCGGGTGCTGAGCCGTACCACTCGGCTGGTCTTACCCAGGTGGTTTCATCTGCACCAGTGGTGGTCTTGTTACACAAATAGAACACAGCACGGCGGCAACCCTCTGCGACCCAAGCTTCAGTAATGATTGTGGACACTAAGGGTTGCTTAATCATTAGTATCGCCACACGGATTTTCTTTTTGGCGTCATGGTGAGATGGTCCCTCTCCAAGTGTGTTAGGTCTCTCTCTCCTTCTCTCTCCCTGTCCCTTTGTATATCCTTATGTAATCTTTCTTTCACTTTCTCTTATTTTTTAGTTTTTGGCCCACCTAGGTGTGCACGCCCTCTTTTACAGAACATGATATTAGCTGCCAATAAAAGATTGGCCAGAGTTCTAAGAGGGATGGTGATGGTTGCATGCACACAGTCACAAGCACAGAAGAAACATGTTTTCTTTCTTTTCTTTTGCTGCAAGAATAAATTGCATGAATATTTGACAGTTTGTGACAAACATGACACAAACCAGAAATATATATGCAGACAAGAGGAAAAAGAAAAGAAAAAAAAAAAAAAAAAAAAAAGGAACTAAATTAGGAACTCAATTTAGACTGTCATACCAGCTTGATCATCACTGAAAATGTCCTGGAAAATGATCTCTGGGAAAGAGTGGGAACCCTGAGTATATCTTGAGAGGTTCTAGAGGAGTCCAGGTCTGAGGACAACATGCCCAACATAATGTGATGCAAGTGTGTAATTCCAGCTTTCACTCTTGCACGTGGCAGAGTGTGGTTGGTAGCATTAAACGTAGAGTTTAAATATGCAGTCTCAGGGTAGAATCATCTGTGTGAAGCAGATTTGGGATCAGCTGTAACAATGATTGGACTTCAGACTCTAAGTCCGTCCTTTTTGGCATGCTGTTTTGATTACAATGTCATTATTATCAGGTAATAATAAGTCTAACCGTCGAAAGAGGAACATTTATCACCTCTTCTTTCTGTCTTTTAACACCAGCTGTGAATTCTAATTTGTAATGTGCATCATTTCAAATAATAAAACAACAGGACATGAAGCCCTTCTTCTTCGTCCGAGTTTCTCAGCCTTGAGCGTTCGGTCAGATCAGACGGATTAGCAGCTCTAACAGAAGTCAGGTCACACAGACACGCTGAGGTGCAAATATCATGAAAGTTTAAGGAAGCAGGCAGAGAGGTGCGCTGTAATCCCACCAGGGAGATGACAGATATCTCTCTCACACACACACACACACCTCTGCACACACACTCACACACTCAGACACATATCCTACATAATACAGCTAAGCTCTGAGATGCACTTACTGCCAAGGCACTCAAACACACACTCACTCAAAGACACACACACACAAATGCACATGATGTTGATGTCCATGCACAAACACACACAAACATAGATCATGCAGAGCAGGTAATTCCCCCAGCGTCCCGAGCCCGAACACAGGGTGACCTCTAATTTAGAAACCCAGCTCTCCATGTGAGGCAGCATGAATAAAACATGAGCAAACTCGGCCTGCATTACAGCCGGGAGGAGGAGGCAATTACATTTCCCTCAGGTGCTGAAGAGCGGGATCGTACGGGAGGAGAGGAGGAAGTAAACACACATAAAGAGGGGGGGAAAAAATTGGGAGCATGTCGCGGACGCTTGGTGGATGTCTGGGGAGCAGATGGTGACGCCGTGTTGTAAATGTGTCGCTGTTTTCTTGCTTACATAACCCCAGAGAGCCGGGTGAGGTTATTGCTCAGCTCGATAAGAAGGTAATTAAAAATGATTTGAAGCTTCGTCCTTGGAGGTTACATTAGTTCAAACTTTTTCATTAGTTTCTGTTTTATGTTGTTGGACTTTTGGTTCAGTTTTAATCAGTATTTAATTATGTTTTTAAAGAGTGTATGTCTTTTTGTCGTTCAGTGAGTTTTAATCTTGATTGTTCTATAAATGAAGTATATTATTATTGCTTCAATGTCGTAATTCAAGAAACTGGACAAGTATTTTTATCTGAACCCATGGTCAGATTTTTCAGGTCTTACTTTTGGGTCGTAGTATCTTGAAATTTCTATTTAATTTAATTTCTACTAATTTCGTTTCCGTTGCTTAGCGCTGCTCGAGTGGCTTCTTGTTGCAGCAGCTCTCTCTCTTCGTTGTTCTTTTTTCAAATCTGTTTAGTTCTCTTTGTATTTGGAGCAGTGTTGGGCAAGTTACATCCAAAATATAATACATTATATATTACTAGTTACTCAATCAATCAATCAATCTTTATTTGTATAGCGACAAATCACAACAAACGTTATCTCAAGACGCTTTTACAAACATAGGAGGTCTAGACCACTCTATGTCAAATTATGAACAGAGACCCAACACCAAGACAGGGTAAGACTCAGTCTGACCCCACCTTAATCCATCATGAGCATTGCACATCGCAGTATTTAGCTAGTTACAGTGGTGAGGAAAAACTTCCTTTAAACAGGCAGAAACCTCCAGCAGGACCAGACTCATGTTAGACAGCCATCATGCCTCGACTGAGTTGGGTCTGGAAAGACAGATAGAGGGGAGTAAGAGAGAGAGGTGATAGTGATGAGACGAGTCGTAGAAGCTGTTGCCGCTGGAGTCCAGCACGTCCGTATCAGCTGGAGTCCAGATCGTCCGCAGCAGGAGGACGTCAACGGCAGCTCAGAGGAATCTACGAGACAAGGGAGCTCAGGGACTCCAGAAAGGTCTATGGTTAGTAACTTTAATGGGACAGGCAGAGTTAAAGTAAGTGATGAAGGGGTTGGGGGGAAGAAGGTGAGCTAGGATCCCAGTGTGTCAGTGTGCCAGTTCCCCCGGCAGTCTAGGCCTATAGCAGCATGACAAAAGCTGGTCCAAGCCTGATCCAGCTCTAACTATAAGCTTTATCAAAAAGGAAAGTTTTAAGAATGTGGGTGGGATGAGAGAGTAGGAATAACCTTGTGGCACTGATGGCTATGTGTTATACCTGTATTGATCTGTCATTTAATGACTTGAATTTTGTTTCTATTTGTTTATTTATTTATTATTTGTTATTTATTATTTATTTGTTACAGATTTTTGCCTCATATTTCAAGGATGGAACACAAATGTAATTCTTAATTTTCAACAGAGTCACATAAAAAACATTCATGATGGATTGAGTGTTCTTTAAGAATCAGAATGTTTCTAAATATCATGATCTGAAGCAGTCATTTCTCCTCAAACCATGTTCTGACTGTTGCTGTCAGTCAGGATAATAAGCACATATGGATATGTGTGACTAATAAACACTAATATATTTATATATGACTGACATGGGGAACATTACTGAAAGTATTTCATCCCATGGAGGGAAAATGATGACAAATGACAGAACAATGTGAACTGACCTTTGACCTTGTCAGTCACAGCGGCTGCCTGTGCACACTAACTTCCTGCCCCAGGGTTGCATGCAAACCTGCCCATGATTGCAAACACGGAAGGGGTCAATGTTCCTCACAGGCACTCTGTGTTTGAATGTACAGCAAACAGCATCTACAGTGTGACTCACAGGATGGAGGAAGGACCATGCAGGGGGCTCTGATGGGAGGATTTGCTTTGGCTGAACTCCAGAGAGACGTTCACCACAGCTGATGAAATCTGCCTCTTTTTTTTTTTACCTCCTGACATCCGGCCTGTGGATGTTTGTTTCAGATTTAGAAGTGCAATACCTCCGCGTCCCAAGTTAACAACTTCCCCTCATTCATGTGCGTTCCTTTGGACAGGCAGGCCAAGTTTTCTTCCTTCAGGCTCGTCTAAAATAGCACAGCGAGGAGTTACATCAGATCCAGTGGACTCTGAAGCCTCGGTCCAGCCTCAGTGATGGACGAATGTAACACAGCAGCTTTCCTGCTCATGCATGCTGACAATCAAAGTGCTCTGTGTTAGATGGGAAGCCTTCATGAGGGCTGAGTCAGGGAGGATGCACAACCTTGGGTTAAAGGTGAATCTGTGCCTCTCCTTTGAGATGGATTGATGTTGCTGCCTCTGGCGCAGGAGCTGATGCACAGCCGAGCAGCTGATTTCACCTGTTGAGTTTTTTTATGCTCTGCCCTCATGAGATGGTGTTATCATCTCAACGGGACGGTGTGCAACAGAGACAACACATGGACGACACAAAGGCTTCCCCTGATGTGAGGCCAAAACTTTTAGAGGCGACTGTCTGCAGTATGGGTCACAAAGCCCGCCTCCTCCATGATAACAGAGGACATGAGTCAAAGCAGAACATTAAAATACACGTCAAACAGCCTTTCTGCCATAGCACTTATTTATCATCATGCTTATTTATGTACAAGACTTTTATTTCACTACTAAAGACACCTTTATAATTAAGCTTTTATTTTGAAAATATGTTGTATTTTCTAATGTTTTACCTTTCTGCGTTTATTGTCTGTTTGCTGTTATTGCCTCTCTACTTATGGAAGGCTCTTTGTTATTTGTATTTAAAGTGCTGCACTAATAGAAGTAAAAAATAGCAATTATGTATATATAATATATGATTTATTATTTTCAATTATTGTTGTAAATTAGTATTATAATTAATGATAATACTAAGTGGTGATAATAATAATAATAATAATAATAATAATAATAATAATAATAATAATAATAATATTTATTTATTTATTTATTTATTAGTTTATTTGACAGGGGCCATGCAAAACAAAAACTGTCAAGCCAGAGTTATAAGCTAATTTTCATCTGTGGTCCCTGGGCAGGAAGAAGT
Source organism: Notolabrus celidotus (assembly GCF_009762535.1). Taxonomy (NCBI): domain Eukaryota; kingdom Metazoa; phylum Chordata; class Actinopteri; order Labriformes; family Labridae; genus Notolabrus; species Notolabrus celidotus. The sequence continues at coordinate 35,573,989 of NC_048279.1, forward strand.
TAACAAATGTACAATACAAACGAAAAAAATAAATAAATAAATAAAACATACTAGCATTTAAAACAATACATAGACTACTCAACACAGTCCATCACTAATAACAACACATTTAAAATTACATTTCATTGTCTCTGATTTGATGCATTCAGATGATCACATGATTGTTTTTCCTTGAGCCATAATTTCAGTTTACTTTTAAAAACACTGAGGTTTGTACAGTCTCTAATGTGAGTCTGGATTGAGTTCCATTTTCCTGCTGCTCTGACTGAAAATGCAGACTGTCCAAATGCAGTCTTCCTACGTTTAGCTGAACAGTCTCCTCTTGCTGATGCCCTGGTCTCCCTAAGATTGTTCCTGCAGAGTAACACACATTGTTTAAGTGGTGGTGGGGCCTGATCATTAATTAATTTATACATCAGACACATATCTACATAACAAAAAAAACTGTCAAGGGTCATTAAGTTATATTTCGTAATGATTTTACAGTGGTGGTACTTCCTTGGTTTTTTATCTAGAGTTTTCAGTGACTGTTTGTAATAATAATAATGGAAAAAAATATTTATTATTATTGTTATTATTATTAGTAGTATCACTATTATTGACAATATCAATAGAATAAATAATAATAATAATATCACTAATTCTACTACTACTGCTGCTAATAATAAAAATAATAACAAAATAATAATTATAATAAATATAATAATAATTCTACTAATAATAATAATAATTGTAATAGAATTGAACAAAAATATTATTTGTATTCCAATTATTATTTCTGTCATTAATATTATCATTGGTATTAGTAGTAGTAGTAGAAGTAGTAATAATAATAAATATACATTTCATTTTGGGCGCCTTTCAAATCAACCAAGGTCGCCTTACAAATAATAAAAACAGTCATCATTAAAACATCATGAAAAAAACCAACAAAAAAAAACAAACAAATGGAAAGAGTCATAAATAAAAACTAAAACTGACAATATCAGTCATAATAATAATAATAATAATAATAATAATAATAATAACAATAATAATAATAACAATACCACTTACTCTACTACTGCTTAATAATAATTAAAATAATAGTAATAATAAAATTGAAAAAAAAAGAATTATTATTATTTCTATAATTATTATTATTTTTTTACTTTATTAATCCCCAATTTTTTCACTCGTGCTATTTTTGGACATGCTACACACACAGTTTTTTGGTATATACATACAATCATGCACAAACATGCAGTGAACATGCTTAGGGAGAGATGTCAGAGTGAGGATGCTGCCATCAACCAGCGCACCCCGAGCAGTTGGGGGTGCGGTGCCTTGCTCAAGGGCACCTCGGCAGTGCCCAGGCAAGTGAACCAGCACCTCTCCAGCCACCAGTCCACTTGCCAAACTTCATCCATACTGGGACTCCAACCGGCGACCCTTTAGTTCACAAGCCAAGTCTCTATGGACTGAGCTACTGCCGCCCCCAAATATTATTATTATTATTAGTAGTAGTAGTGACAATATCAATAATAATAATAATAGTAATAATACCACTTACTATATGTCTGCTGAAGAAGAAGAAGAAGAAGAAGAAGAAGAAGAAGAAGAAGAAGAAGAAGAAGAAGAAGAAGAAGAAGAAGAAGAAGAAGAAGAAGAAAGAAGAAGAAGAAGAAGAAGAAGAAAGAAGAAGAAGAAGAAGAAGAAGAAGAAGAAGAAGAAGAAGAAGAAGAAGAAGAAGAAGAAGAAGAAGAAGAAGAAGAAGAAGAAGAAGAAGAAGAAGAAGAAGAAGAAGAAGAAGAGAAGAAGAAAGAAGAAGAAGAAGAAGAAGAAGAAGAAGAAGAAGAAGAAGAAGAAGAAGAAGAAGAAGAAGAAGAAGAAGAAGACGACACACCATGCATACTGATGTACAATAAAGCGGTTTGCAGTAAAGACGGTTTTGCTTGTTGTGTATTTGTGAAAGAGACAGCATTTCAACACTTGTTGTCTTTACTCTCACTGCAGATATTCTCTTCGACTGTCAGTACTTTTACCAACAGAGTATGATGTGCCAATGTGGACCCACTAGACTTACAGCAACACCAGATGCTTAAAGCAGCTACTCGGGCAATATAGAGAGAAAGTAGAGGATGGAATGAACCGATGGTCCTGCAAAGAAGGGATGTTATGATGTAGTCTAACCAATTTACACCGGATTCAGTTGGACAAGTGATAGCAGTCACTGGAGGTCCATGCAAAAGTGGAGGACTGAAAAGTTTCAGCTCAACTTTATGCAAAAAATGTCAGGTATGCCAGACCAGGCAGTGACACATGAGCTCCCAGGTGTCTGTTTGATTGACGTCTACTTAGAAAACAATCCTGTCCATCTTCTGCCTGCCTCGCGCAGAGAAGACAAAAACATGATGGAGGAGGAGAAATTGATCCCTGCTGTCTCTAGTTTTTCTCATTATCTGTGATGCATCTTTTCTTGGAGTCGGATCTGAATGTGCATCAGACTGAAAGAAGGCAGTACAACCTCGGCCAATCAGCACTTACTATCCTGAGCCAAGGAGAGCGCTGATGAACACACACGGTTATCAGAAAGTGCCATCATCTCTGAATTATACTCCAACAATTAAAAACAGACATGACTCTGTAGTGGAAGTCACTGCATTAAAAACAGACATGACTCTGTAGTGGAAGTCACTGCATTAAACACAGACATGACTCTGTAGTGGAAGTCACTGCATTAAAAACAGACATGACTCTGTAGTGGAAGTCACTGCATTAAAAACAGACATGACTCTGTAGTGGAAGTCACTGCATTAATAACAGACATGACTCTGTAGTGGAAGTCACTGCATTAATAACAGACGTGTCTGTAGTGGAAGTCACTGCATTAAAAACAGACATGACTCTGTAGTGGAAGTCACTGCATTAAAAACAGACATGACTCTGTAGTGGAAGTCACTGCATTAATAACAGACATGACTGTAGTGGAAGTCACTGCATTAAAAACAGACATGACTCTGTAGTGGAAGTCACTGCATTAAACACTGACATGACTCTGTAGTGGAAGTCACTGCATTAAAAACAGACCTGACTCTGTAGTGGAAGTCACTGCATTAATAACAGACATGACTCTGTAGTGGAAGTCACTGCATTAATAACAGACATGACTCTGTAGTGGAAGTCACTGCATTAAATACAGATATGACTCTGTAGTGGAAGTCACTGCATTAATAAAAGACGTGTCTGTAGTGGAAGTCACTGCATTAAAAACAGACATGACTCTGTAGTGGAAGTCACTGCATTAAAAACAGACATGACTCTGTAGTGGAAGTCACTGCATTAATAACAGACATGACTCTGTAGTGGAAGTCACTGCATTAAAAACAGACGTGACTCTGTAGTGGAAGTCACTGCATTAAAACCAGACATGACTCTGTAGTGGAAGTCACTGCATTAAAAACAGACATGACTCTGTAGTGGAAGTCACTGCATTAAAAACAGACATGACTCTGTAGTGGAAGTCACTGCATTAAAAACAGACATGACATAAAAAACACATTTTGGGAACTGGGGCTGTAAATAAAAATATGGTTCCGTTAAAGAGATCTGGTCCTCAGGTCTTCACTCTGAGGTCCCGCTGACACTAGTCTTTACTAGGGGGTCCCACTGACACCAGTCTTCGATTGGAGGTCTTGCCATCACCAGTCTTTGCTCGGGGGTCCCACCAACACCTGTCTTCGATTGGAGGTCCTGCAGACACCAGACTACGCCCGGGGGTCGCGTCGACACCAGTCTTTACTCGCGGGTCCCGCCGACACCAGACAATGCTCGGGGGTCCTGCCAAAACCAGTTGTCCCTCGGGGGTTCTGCTGAAACCAGTCTTCACTCAGAGGCCCTGCCGAAAACAGTCTTCTCTCGTAGGTCCTGCAGGCACAGGTCTTCGATTGGAGGTCCTGCCAACACCAGACTATGCTTGGGGGTCCTGCCGAAACCAGTCGTCCCTCTGGGGTCCTGCCGACACTAGTCTTCGCTCAGAGGTCCTGCCATCACCAGTCGTCCCTCGAGGGTCCTGCCGCCACTAGTCTTCGTTCAGTGGTCCTGCTGACACCAGTCTTCGCTCCGAGGTGCTGCCGACACCAGCTCCTGGCTTTCCCGTCAGCTTCCAGGCCGACATCGGCTACAATTTCAGCTCCTTGTTCCCATCTTGTGCAACCTGGTCCCCTCCTTCCGGACCCCCTCTTCCCATACAGCTTTATGTTCCCCTTTCTCTGTTGTCTCTTAATTTTGAATCTCACCTGGGTCCTCCTTCAGTCTTTCCCCCAACTTGACAGTGGACCAGAAACTCCTGTGCTCTGCAACGTCAAATTATGGATTTATCCGTCTCCTGGCAGTGATATATCAGCCTTTATGTTGGCTTTTTATTGGTTTGTTGTCAGAATTTCCCTTAAACACAACCTTGTAGTTATAACAGTCAGTTCTGAAGCTGCAGGATGGATCTATCTACTGTAGAAATCACTAAACCCTAGGTTACTATTCGGCATAAAAACCCTGAAACTTCCAAAAATAGTGCCCTTTAGAAATCTCAAGCAATCTCACAGATCGTGCATGTGAGAGCTAGACTTCTATGTTGGTCTGAATTGATTTTAAATGATTCCTTCTCTTGTAATTATTGGATTCAAACATCGGTAATAATGGATTTTTAAAAAGTAAAAGGCTCTCCAGCAGAGATGTGAGGGTGTGATTGATCCCAGGTCACTTCAGTTCATCTTCAACCAGCTGACAACTGCTGATGTCAGACGAACTGCAACCTCTTGAGATACATCGATCAGAATATGCACGGCTGCTGACCTCAGGTTAAACATGGATGAGTGTGTGTGTGTGTGTGGGTGTGTGTGTGTGTGTGTGTGTGTGTGGCATTTGTCTTTCATTTTCTCTCTCTTATAAAAGGGATGCTTGTCGCCTCTAAGTTCTTTTATAATTTTATAATTTACTAATTTTCTTTCAACACAAAAACATCTCAACTGCAGGATTGCACAAGAATCCTTAATGTGACACTGAAATGTTCACCTTGCATTAAGAACTATACACACACACACACACACACACACCTACACACACACACACACACACGAGTCTGAAAAGCTGTGAGTGCTCTGCTGTGAAGCAATAAACTGAGATCAGGTGCAGTCAGCTGCCTTCAGGTGCGCTCGTGCATCCGGCAGATGATGCTTTTTGGAACGGTTTGCAGTTTTTGTGAATCCAAAGATAGAAGCTTCAAAAAGTTTAATACACATGCAAAGATGATTGCTGCTTCTTTCACCCCTCTGACTGCTCTTTTCTCCTTCTTCACTCTCATTTGGAATAATCTTTGTAAACCTTAGTATTTAAAGTACTTCATGGACCTTGGGAGTCTACAATTGACTTCAGTTGTATTGCGACCAAGAGTCCTGGGGTCTTTGAGCCCCCAGAACTACTTCACCCTGAACTAAAAGGTTCCTGTGCCCCCATTGTTGTCTGCGTTTCAACCACGGGCTGAAGTCCCGGGTAGATTGTGTAAATCAGGCCAGTGATGTATGGAGAAAAAACAAAGCAAATGCACTACACCACCAGACCAGTAGAGGGCAGTAAAACAAAGAGGAATGCCATTCCTCACAGATGACACCATAGAAGCAGACGGACAGGCAGGTATCATTATGAGCAACACAACAGTTAGCCTGTTAGCATGAAGAGACTCAGCTGGTCTGTTTTAGATGATGCTATATTTCATCACAGATGGATTCACTGAATCAACACGTGAGAGGAGATAAGCGCGAGTAGCAAAGACGTTTCAACACGGCTTTAAAATCCTTTTGAACTCAAAAAGCCGTGATCGCAGAGATCGGCCGGTGTTTTGGTTTAAACAGCGACTGGAGACTCTCAGCCGGATGCATCCCTCATAAACGTCTTTAGACCATCATTAAATATCTGATGATGATATTTTGAAATCTTAATAAAAACTAAACTAGTTTGCATTCCCAGGAACTCCCTCTGTGTTTCAACAGCTGTGTAAACTCCACAAACACTGACACGTTCAGCTGAAGGTCTCCAGTTTACAGGGTCACTTTTAAAACCGGAACACCGGGAGAGACGCATTCATGGTGGGCTGAGAGAAGACTACTGACTACTGTAAAAATTGAAAAAAAAAATATTTGAAAAAAAAAAAATTTGAAAAAAAGAAATTTGAAAAAAAAATTGAAAAAAAAATTGAAAAAAAAAGTAATTTTTTTTTTCAATTTTTTTGTTTTTGGAATGTTTCTTTTTGAAAAAATAAAAAAAAAAAAAAATTTGACAAAAAAAAAAAAAAAATTTAAATAAAAAATTTGAAAAAAAAAAGGACAAAAAAACTGTGACAATAAAGTTGACCCAGAAGCCTGCGTTTCAACAGCTGTGTAAACTCCACAAACACTGACACGTTCAGCTGAAGGTCTCCAGTTTACAGGGTCACTTTTAAAACCGGAACACCGGGAGGAGAGACGCATTCACGGTGGGCTGAGAGAAGACTACTGTTACAAGCTGCTAAATCAAGAGAATCACAGCTTCTTCTTTTGAAAAGTACACACACACACAAAAAAGATAGAACAAATCAAAACTAATGAAAGAAAGAGAAATCAAGTGAATCACAGATGGAAAAAAACAATGACTGGGAATGGTTTTTGGTAAAATTTGAAAAAAAAATTGAAAAAAGATTTGAAAAAAAATGTATAATTTTTGGGGGGGAATTTTTTTTTATATATATATATATATATACATACAAAAATAAATAAATTTGACAAAAAAAAAAAAAAAAAAGGACAAAAAAAATGTGACAAAAAGTTGACCCAGAAGCCTGTGTTTCAACAGCTGTGTAAACTCCACAAACACTGACACATTCAGCTGAAGGTCTCCAGTTTACAGGGTCACTTTTAAAACCAGAACACCGGGAGGAGAGACGCATTCACGGTGGGCTGAGAGAAGACTACTGTTACAAGCTGCTAAATCAAGAGAATCACAGCTTCTTCTTTTGAAAAGTACACACACATACAAAAAAGATAGAACAAATAAAAACTAATGAAAGAAAGAGAAATCAAGAGAATCACAGATGTGTGTGATGTTATTGTGGACGGCGGGCGGAATAAAAACACTGCAGTTAACCTACCAATCAGACACGTTCAGCTTTGCAGGCCCCGCCCCCTGAAAGTCCCGGGACCTTTGAAAAGTATTACCCTCCTAGCAGGGGCTTCTTAGGGGGGAGATTATCTACCCCTGAATTAAATCTAGACCCTGGGTCCACCGGGCAAAAAAACCCTTTCTTCAGAGAGAGTAGTTTTTGATGTGGTCTCACCTCAGTATGACTCTTGCTCTGTCGTGGAATCAGAGAAAACCTCTCACATTTTTTTGGGTTGCTGGATCCCAATTAAAGCTCCCTCTGCTCGCTCATCTGCACACAATGCAGCAGAAATAACCGGACGTGTGTAATTCTGCTCTGCATGGCTCTGACTGTCTAATGACTTGTTGTTTTCTGGGTCAGACCTGTTTGTCTCTTGGTTAAGATGACTGCAGTTAATCTGCGTTTATCTTGGCAAACATCTGCAGAGAGGATCGTCCGGCCCTGTGGTGTGTTCATGGACGTTACCGCAGCATTAGGCCACTGACTTCTGGGACTGTGTGTGCAAGACATGTGGAGTTTATGAAAGCAGAAGTGATTCCTCTTCCTGCCTCCTCCTCCTCCTGCCTCTCTCTCTCTCTCTCTCATTCATTATCTGCCTCGCTCGCTCTCCCCTCCTCTGTATTGTCCTATGAAAGTCGAAGCAGCTGTATTCCCGCGGGGCAGAGAGAACAGATGTAGCCGGCGTAGAGGAAGAGGCCGAGATGAGCAACCGAAGAGCCCCGGCTGCCTTTCTGCAAATTTGACTCTCAAATACCGAATTAAAAAAAAAAGAAGAATGAGGAAACACGTAAACACAAATCTGCATGTCGCTTTGTGAGTCATCACGACTGTAATGCTTCCTCCTCCTCCTCCTCTTCCTCCTCCTCCTCCTCCTCCTCCTCTGTCTCTTCTTCATGCTTCACAGGACATTCTCTGTTTGAATATTTTGTTTCATATGTTAATATCAGTCCATGGAAAGTCAGACGTTATTCCCCCGAGGAGACTTGTTCTCTCACTAATTCAACAGTAAAGACTGTATTTTACATTTTAATGCTTCATGTTTAATGCAGGGATGTTAATATTTATCCAACCGGAGGTATTTGTGTAAAGCAGGGCTTCGTTTTGTAACGTATGGAATAACTGAGTTATATATGAGACATACAATACTGCAGTGTAAAGCGATACTGCAGCTTCTGTGCCTGTAGCATGTTAATGCACTGAAACCTTCATAATTTGCATAAACTGAGATAATTAGAGGTAGAAATGTGTAGAATTCAGAATATATGAATCAATTATGTCATGTATCTCATTTATAAACCTCTACAATTATTAGAAACGATGAAGATGAACACTTTTTAAGATTAGGGGAAGCTGCAGAATGCATAATGTCTCAAATTATGGCCAGTTAAAGCATTAATCTATAATCAATAATTATTAACAAAACAGGGGGAAACAAGGAAAGATGCAGGGGAAACTGTGAATTCAGAAAAAGTGGAATAAAATCAAAGAAATTAGATTTTTTATTTTGTTCAGCTGAACCAATTTTAGTGTTCTAGAACAGGGGTTCCCAAAATGTGGGTCCGGACCAGTGATGATTTTGGCGGTTATTTCAGATTTAGTCTTAGTCTTTAGATTAAATGTTAGTTTTAGTCACATTTTAGTTTTTCAGCTCTTTATAGTTTTAGTCGACGAAAACTCAAAACATGTTAGTCTTTGATTTTTGCCAAAACATCTTCACTTTTTAAATAATTCATGTAGTGGATCAGATATCCGTATCAGGGTTATACCAAGTGTTAAAATCGTCAACACTCCTTTAACACTTCTGCTTGTGTAATATCTGAAGTTTAATAATTCAGCCTGGCCCTACAAAAAAAATCTGAAGAACACATTCTTGATGTTGCCACTGACTGTATTTTGATTCTCTTGATTCACAGTAAAATGCCATGAAAGGACTGCATTGCACATTTACGATGGTCCCTGAATGCACCTGCAGTGACAGGTGCACTGGACAGTCAGTCAGTTCACGGCACTCTGAAATGCATCTGCATCTTTAATGACGAGGAGTTGATCCAAACTTTCTAAATGTGCCTGATGTTTCACCAAACTGGATTAAATCAAGCTGTAGATGCAGAGCTCTTTAAGGTGAGAGCGGCAACAATGTCCCCCGGTTGTGTCTTTGTCACTAACGCAAACATGTTTTTTCATGTTATGGTCAAAATTTTCACCTTTTCATGTGTTTTCATGTTATGATCAAAATTTTCACTTTTTCATGTTTTTTCATGTCAGGGGCCAATTTTTCACTTTTTCATGTTTTTTCACGTTATGGTCAAAATTTTCACCTTTTCATGTGTTTTCATGTTATGGTCAAAATTTTCACTTTTTCATGTTTTTTCATGTTATGGTCAAAATTTTCACTTTTTCATGTTTTTTCATGTTATGGTCAAAATTTTCACTTTTTCATGTTTTTTCATGTTATGGTCAAAATTTTCACTTTTTCATGTTTTTTCATGTTATGGTCAAATTTTTCACTTTTTCATGTTTTTTCATGTTATGGTCAAAATTTTCACTTTTTCATGTTTTTTCATGTTATGGTCAAAATTTTAACTTTTTCATGTTTTTTCATGTTATGGTCAAAATTTTCACTTTTTCATGTTTTTTCATGTCAGGGGCCAAATTTTCACTTTTTCATGCGTTTTCACGTTATGGTCAAAATTTTCACCTTTTCATGTGTTTTCATGTTATGATCAAAATTTTCACTTTTTCATGTTTTTTATGTTATGGTCAAAATTTTCACCTTTTCATGTGTTTTCATGTTATGGTCAAATTTTTCACTTTTTCATGTTTTTTCATGTTATGGTCAAAATTTTCACTTTTTCATGTTTTTTCATGTCAGGGGCCAATTTTTCACTTTTTCATGTTTTTTCACGTTATGGTCAAAATTTTCACCTTTTCATGTGTTTTCATGTTATGATCAAAATTTTCACTTTTTCATGTTTTTTATGTTATGGTCAAAATTTTCACCTTTTCATGTGTTTTCATGTTATGGTCAAATTTTTCACTTTTTCATGTTTTTTCATGTTATGGTCAAAATTTTCACTTTTTCATGTTTTTTCATGTCATAGTCAAAATTTTCACTTTTTAATGTTTTTTCACGTCATAGTCAAAATTTTCACTTTTTCATGTTCTTTCACTTCATATTCAAAATTTTCACTTTTTCATGTTTTTTCACTCCATAGTCAAAATTTTCACTTTTTCATGCTCTTTCATGTCAAAGTCAAAATTTTCACTTTTTCATGTTTTTCCATGTCATATTCAAAATTTTCACTTTTTCATGTTTTTTCATGCCAGGGGCAAATTTTTCACTTTTTCATGTTTTTTCATGTTATGGTCAAAATTTTCACTTTTTCATGTTTTTTCATGTCATAGTCAAAATTTCCACTTTTTCATGTTTTTTCATGTCAGGGTCAAAATTTTCACTTTTTCAGCTTTTTATGGTGAGAGCAACAACAACGTCAAACATCAAATTAAACAGACGTCCCCCGGTTGTGTCTTGGCATGGAGGTGAGGAGAGCTGGTTCACACAGCACACCTGCTGCAGGTAGTGACCAAGCTAACACTGCGCCTGTCACAGGCCTAAAGCATCAGTAGCAGCAGGTTCATCAACAGCACAGGAAACAGACACATGCTCATATAGGTAGGCTCATTTTCTGCAGACCAGCTGAATGAAGCCACATTAAACCACTTTGAGAGTTTGCATCAAGGAAAGAGTGCAGACTATATTCTCATTAATAGAGGTGATTATATAAACATGGCGTTCAATCATAGACCGACTCGTGTGATACAGCAGTCATGTTGTTGGATATGAAGTGTGTGTGTTGGGGGGGGGGGGGGGGGGGGTCTTTCCTGTAACCTGTAAATACTAGGCTCGAGGTGCTACGGTCTCAGCAGATGTGTGTCTAACATGAGTCTGGTCCTGCTGGAGGTTTCTGCCTGTTAAAGGAAGTTTGTCCTTGCCACTGTAACTTGCTAAATGCTGCAAAGTGCTCTGCTCATGGTGGATTAAGATGAGACCAGACTGAGTCCTGTCTGGAAGATGGGACTGGATCTGATCCTTATCCTGAATCTTTTCGGAGGATTGTTGGAATAGTGGAGAAGAAATGAAGTAAACACCGAGCAGGAGGACGGGGCTGTTTGTTTATCTTAGTTAAAATGACAAACTGCTCTGAGTCACTGGAGTGTGTGTATGTGTGTGTGTGTGTGTGTGTGTGTGTGTGTGTTCCTAAAGATTCTAACGTACGGTGTGCATGTGTGTGTGTGTGTGTGTGTGTGTGTGTGTGTCTAATCACAGTGAGTGCTTTTTCGGTGCATCTCAGTGCGATCGCTCCTCACCGAGTCTGACGTTCACATCAATAGGAGCATGACGAAGATGGATTCCCCTCCGCTGCAATGCCAAAACACACTTCACCAACGCTGCTGCACGTGTGCACTCACTGTCCTTCAGCCTGCATCTCACACACACACACACACACACACACACACACACACACACACACACACACACACACTCTCTTTCTCAGAGTTTGAACATGTGCACACGGACGAAAACATACATCTATTCATCCTCAAACATCTTCACGGGCCTTGTCTTTGTTGTAACTCATCACTGCTTTAAACAGAGGATGGGGAAAACAGGGAGGCGCACACACACACACACACACACACACACACACACTGATACACACACTGAAACACACACCTTGTTTACAGTAGCAGGAGTGAAACTGTGCAGTAAACCTCTAACAGGCTAAAGATAGCTTTGCTGAATAGTCTGGATGTGTAACTGGTGTAACAGGGGCAGAATGGATTTTTTTCATTCTTGGGGGATTGTAGACATGCCAGGGACACATATTTCAGGTAAAGAACCATTAAAAAGTCAATATTGCATGATATGTCACCTTTAAAACCCCTCTTTTTCAGCCCTGCTCAGAACAGGCTGTTTTCTGTGTCTGTGCCTTTAAATGAGAATGAGCTCTCTGACCACGCCCCCTCAGGAAGTTGGTGTGCAGAAGAAATGAAGTGAGTCCTTCCTGACTGTGTCTTTAAAACCCCCAGAACTCTGCAGAGCTGCCAGGTTGAGTCAAACAGTCAGATTGGATCTCAACATCTTGACAACATATGAAACGTGAAGAATCTTGATCCTGGATGTTTTCTGATCAATATGACCTTCATCTCCGTCCAGTCCCTCTCCCGCTCTTCAGACTGTCGCTGTGAATCACTCGGGGCCCGTTTGATGCCTTCACCGCAAACATCCACAGAAATAGATTTCTCCACTGCTGCACATCGCTCGCATGAACACACAGATGAGGCTCTCTGTTGTGTTTGAAGGTAATCTGACGTGGACCCCGATCTCATGTTGTGATGGACATGAAAATGCTTCATACAGTATGTTTCACCAGACCCCGGAGGCCCGACATGCTCCTCAAGGGCACCTCAACGGGAACCTTTAATAAGAGTCCACATCATCCGTCATCTGTCATCAGCGTCACCGCGGGAAGCCGCTCTACATGGGGATCACGCAGCGTTACATCTTTACTGTAAAAGTACATAATGAGAGCTCTGAGTGTTTTCAGGTCAGGAGAGAATATGCTTTTCTACTTTTCCCTGGAAGGGGCCACTCTAAAGCACGCTCCATCTTTCTCTGTGCAACATATGGCTATTAGTCAAAAAGCTCCTCTGCTTAAGCCGAGCAGACAGCAAGAATTACATAACAGGTTTACTCACTCTCTCCCCCTGTGTGTGTCTGTGTGTGTGTGTGTTTTGTTTCATTATAAACCCCCCAAAAAACTTCACACACTGGAGTCCTTGTTCCTATTTGGAAAACAAAGCAGATGTGGGACAGCACCGCCCCCCGACAGAGGTATTTAATACTCAAAGAGGATTAAATAATTCAGTTGAACAAACTGCTGGGCCGTCCTCTTCTCTGAAGAACAACGAGGAGTGCGACTGTAAGATAACAGCCGTTAGACGCAGCGTGCGCTCGTCTTACTGTTCATTAACAAAGTGAAACACGGGACACCCTTCAGACTGTTGTATGTGTCGGCGATAAGAGGGAAACAAGCTCTCCAGCTGACACACTGAGGGTTTCACTCAGTTACTTTCTCTTTAAAGGAGGAGAAATGCACGTTGAGTTAATGAGTTCCTGCAGGGAGTGATCAGTTTGACTTTTTAAGGATGCTTGGATCTTTTGAAAACAGGGGTGGTTGCCCTCCTTGGACGGGTCGTTTGGACCATAGACTGTAAAGATAATGGACGTAGTATCTGTGATGTCACCCATCTGTTCCTGAGCGCTGTTTTGAAGCCACGTCAAGTCAGTCATGCCCTTATTTGGGCAAAAACTCGTATTCTTAAAAGGTGACATATCATGCAAAATGGACTTTTTAATGGTTCTCTACCTGAAATCTGTGTCCCTGTCTACAAACCCCCCTGAGAATGAAAATAATCCATTCTGCCCCTGTTCTGATTTCTACACCTTTCTGTAAATGTGTGCTGAAACCAGCTCCGAGCTCTGACTTCTTGGGAAAGACAGAAGTCAGGAAGTCAGAGCTCGGAGCTTGTTCAGCCCATAGACTGTATAAAATACAACTCAACCCCTCCTCTGTTTTTCATTCCCTGCACACATGTGTGCTAACAAGGAGCTTAGGAGGGAGGCATGCTAGTTGTAGGCTGTCTTAATAAACACAAAGGTCGGTTTGACTCCCCACGTCTGCAGATTTGAAGATCTAGTGGATGATTTTTATTTATCATGGATAAGTGCTAGCGCTAGTTAGCATAGCCACATAGCTACATGTCGGTAGCTGTGTACCAAGACACACGTCGACATACTGGCAAATAAAACAACAAGAAACACTAAATCTGTGACCAATGGTTCAGAAAGGTCCTGCTGCAGGCGCCTCTCCGTCAGGATCAGATTCTGGATCAGATTCAGAGGGTTGAAGTAACGCGGGTCTGTGAGCAGCCGTGTATATTCAGCCAACATGTAAACATTAGATCAACGTGCTGGACAGCCGAGGCCACACCCACTTCCTGAGGGGGCGTGGTCAGAGAGAAAACAGACCGTTCTGAGGAGGACTGAAGAAGAGGGTTTTTCAGGCAGACCAGAATCTGATTTCAAAGTGTTTTTATGAGCAATAAACTTTAAAGACATGTTTTAGGGACCTCTTAGACCAATATATTTAAATGAAAAGAGCATAATATGTCACCTTTAAGTCAAATTTGCTCCATTATTAAATGTTAAATATTTTTTAAAAGCAAACTTCATCATCTAGTGAGAACAACTGCTTCTTTAAGTTCTTCTTAAAGGTTGAAAAAGAACGGGACCATCGAGCTTGTTCAATATCCGTGATCCTCAACGCTCAAGCTGGTACAGAGATTTTTTTCTTTGTGTCATGTGTATGCAGAGGACAGCAGATTGGAATAAGATCATAATAATCTGCATGATCAGTCCTGCTAGAGCACACACACTTGACATTTGTTGTGGCGATTGCACAAACATGAAATCTCACAGAAGCTTGCATGATCAAACGTGACTTCACAAGATAAAGAGAAGCTTTAAAGAGAAGATTGGTTCTCTCTCTTGCTGATCAATGCACTCTGACATGAATGAAAGTGAAATCCTCTCCTCTAAGTTTACACCTGCCACAGCCTCCACTCAGGTGGAGTCTCCTCTGCAGGAGAAAGTAGACAATATAAGCAGCTGCCTGCATGCACATACCATGAGATGTCAAGAAGAGAACACGTCTTCCAGAAGCCAAGAGAAGGGATGAATCCCAGATGGTGGAGGACAGAGGTTCAGGAGAGACGCATGAAAATACAGAAACATGCTGAAAAAGTTTACTTAAAGAAGCAGAGCGAGCAGACCTGCAGGAAACAGTATGATCATAAATTATAGCCCCGTATGCATGAGCTGGAATCCCCTGAGCTTGCTCTAAGTGTAGGATGTGTAACAATACTCCCTTTGAAACCTCGATGGCATATTCATATCATGTTGCGGTTGGAGGAAGCAGTCATGCATGAAACCGGAGCGAAGAAGAGACGCCACAAACCTCAGGAGAGGGAGCGTCCGCTGAAGAGATACCTGCTTTACTTAACACTCCAACACTTCAGCTAATTCTAATC
Organism: Notolabrus celidotus; assembly: GCF_009762535.1. NCBI lineage: Eukaryota > Metazoa > Chordata > Actinopteri > Labriformes > Labridae > Notolabrus > Notolabrus celidotus. The sequence continues at coordinate 35,589,311 of NC_048279.1, forward strand.
CATTTAACATTTTAAATGTAATCTAAATGATGAATTTTAAAGGATCTCTGCTCAATGCACAACATTAAAGAAACCTCATCTGTTCTACCTCCCATATTAGGATGTCTTTATGATATTAAACATTAACTTTGACTCTCTCTGAGACTCCTGAAGTCTGCTCTCTGCTCACAGAAAACAAACATTTCTAAGAGCAGAGAAAAGATTCTGGCACTTCAGGCGAGTTTGATGAATATTTAAAGCTCTGGCTCCGTGTTTGAGGCTCGTATCCTGCAGGTGTTTGCTCCTCTGGTTGTGCATATTAGCTGTGCCTCAATAACAGCTCTGCCAAGCACATGTATTGTCTAAAGCCGCTAATATGTCAGGTGAACAAATATCAATACTGCACAGGTTAGTGTGTTTGTTCAGTTAGATTCGCTCTTGTAAGAAATCCTCTGCTCAGAAGTAACACATCATCTTGGAGCACAATAGAAAGGAAGTCTTTGTTTTTGCCAAGGCCGAAGCATGCACGACTCTGTTTATTAACCACAGAACTACGTTTCCAGGAAACACAACGAGTCCTTGCTGCATTTTCATTCCCATAAAACTGAAGTGGCACATCAAACATGAAAACAAGGAGATCTCTGGGAAGTAGGCATTAAGGTTTTAAGATCCTGACAGCCTTTCTTTTCCCCCCTCAGCATAATAAACTATAATGCCAAAAGCATTAGCTCACCTGCCTTGACTCGCATATGAACTTAAGTGACCTCCCATTCTTAATGCATAGGTTTAAAGGTGACATATCACGCTTTTTTCATCAACATATATTGGTCTAAGAGGTCCCCAAAACATGTCTTTAAAGTTTATGCTCAAAAAAACACTTTGAAATCAGATTTTGGTCTGCCTGTAAAGTCCTCTTCTTCAGTCCTCATCAGAACACTCTGTTTTCCCTCTGACCACGCCCCCTCAGGAAGTGGATGTGCCTCGGCTCTCCAGCACGTTGATCTAATGTTTACATGTTGGCTGAATATACATGGCTGCTCACAGATCACGTTACTTCAACCCTCTGAATCTGATCCAGAATCTGATCCTGACGGAGAGGCGCCTGCAGCAGGACCTTTCTGAAGGATTGGTCACAGATTTAGTGTTTCTTGTTGTTTTATTTATCAGTATGTAGACGTGTGTCTTGGTACACAGCTACGAACATGTAGCTATGTGGCTATGCTAACTAGCGCTAGCACTTATCCATGATAAATAAAAATCATCCACTAGATCTTCAAATCTGCAGACGTGGGGAGTAAAACCGACCTTCGTGTTTATTAAGACAGCCTACAACTAGCATGCCTCCCTCCTAAGCTCCTTGTTAGCACACATGTGTGCAGGTAATGAAAAACGGAGGAGGGGTTGAGTTGTATTTTATACAGTCTATGGGCTGAACAAGCTCCGAGCTCTGACTCCGTGACAGACCGGATATTGTTGTTACGTAACAAAAACACGGAAGTCTGAAACGGCTGGTTTCAGCACACATTTACAGAAAGGTGGAGAAATCAGAACAGGGGCAGAATGGATTCTTTTCATTCTCGGGGGGTTTGTAGACAGGGACACGTATTTCAGGTAAAGAACCATTAAAAAGTCAATTTTGCATGATATGTCACCTTTAACATGACGTCGGTCCACCCTTTGCAGCTGTAACAGCTTCAACTCTTCTGGGAAGGCTGTCCACGAGGTTTAGGAGTGTTTATGGGATTTTTTGATCATTCTTCCAGAAGCTCATTTGTGAAGTCACACACTGATGTTGGACGAGAAGGCCTGGCTCTCAGTATCCACTCTAGTTCATCCCAAAGGTGTTCTATTAGGTTGAGGTCAGGACTCTGTGCAGGACAGTCAGGTTCAGACACACCAAACTCTCTCATCCATGTCTCTATGGACCCTGCTTTGTGCTCTGGTGCACAGTCATGTTGGAACAGGAAGGGGCCATTGTCCCAAATCTCTGGGTATGCTGAATAGGGGTGGGAATTGATCAGATTTGATCAATGTCAATGCCAATGTTGATTCTGCTTATCAATCCAATTCCTTATCAATTCTCCTAACGATTCCTGAGGGTTTTTTTGAGGTGAAAAAAAGTAGATCTACACAGTCTCAAAATGATGTCTGCACAAGACTGAACATGAACATATTCAACTTGAACATACAGAACAATACGTTGACCTCATTCTCGGCCGCGTGAGTCGGACGTGGACCCTCAAGCCTGGAGGAAAGACTTTGAATTTAGAGAGGAAGAACGCTTTTCCTCCGGGGGTCATCGCAAAGGTATTTTACCCGCTCTTGGTGCCTCATTTTCGGCCGTGTGAGTCCAGACGTGGCCCCTTGAAAGCCTACCAACTCCAAAAGGGGAAAAGTAGGCGGGGTTCGCCTCTCCGACGCAAACATGTTCACTTGAACCCTTCTCCACTTCGGCCAGACATGAACCCCAAGCTTCGAGGCCGAGTCTACAAATGCTTCAGCATATTTGAGGTATTTGCGCCTCTACATGAGATGACAGCGTTGCACTGATTGCACACGGCATTGTTCTCATCTCTTTTACTAAAATGGAGCCACGCTCTAGAGTCTTCTTCCTCTCCATGTTTCCTTGTGGTTGAAGGAGTTCTGCGTCGCAGAGTGTGTGACGTAATGCAACATACCGCAACGTGACGTGACGTGACGTGTACAATTCAGATGGAATTGATCAATTGGAACCGGTTCTAAGTTGGATCCGGTTTTCGATTCCCACCCCTAATGCTGAAGCATTCAGAGTTCCTTTCACTGGATCTAAGGGGTCAAGCCCAGCTCCTGAGAAACAACCCCACACCATAATCCCCCCTCCACCTAAATTTACACTCGGCACAATGAGGTCAGACAAGTACCGTACTCCTGGCAACCGCCAAACCCAGACTCGTCTATCAGATCGCCAGATGGTGAAGCGCAGTGTTTTTCAACCTTTGAGCCAAGGCACATTTCATACATTAAAAAAATCCTGAGTCACACCACCAACCAAAAGTGTTACAAAATGACACATTTAGTCTCTCAATATATGAATCTATTTATCTGAGAGAGGGACTTTGGCTACTTCTTTAACTGTGTCAGGGTGAAGCATCTCATTTACAATAGCTTTTGCAGGTAGTGTTAATGTTTCTGCCACAGTGTGTGGGTTTTTGATTTGGCTACGAGTTCAGCTGCTAAGTAGCTAGCTGTGAGAGCTCTCCAAACACCGTTGTAGTTTTTCTCATATAAGTTGCCTTTTCCACCTCCCATATTACGCTCTTCATCTGGGTTAGATTTTTGTCCAGGGCCCTGTTTGGAGTTTTCATTTTCCCTTTTTGAATATTTATCCATCGCTGTTGTACGCCTAAGTCTTGTCACATACACCGCTCATGTGCATCATTAATGCTATTGTCTTAAAGGTGACATATCACGCTTTTTTCATCAATATATATTGGTCTAAGAGGTCCCCAAAACATGTCTTTAAAGTTTATGCTCAAAAAAACACTTTGAAATCAGATTTTGGTCTGCCTGAAGAGCCCTCTTCTTCAGCCCTCCTCAGAACACTCTGTTTTCTCTCTGACCACGCCCCCTCAGGAAGTGGATGTGGCCTCGGCTCTCCAGCACGTTGATCTAATGTTTACATGTTGGCTGAATATACGCGGCTGCTCAGAGATCGCGTTACTTCAAACCTCTGAATCTGATCCAGAATCTGATCCTGACGGAAAGGCGCCTGCAGCAGGACCTTTCTGAAGGATTGGTCACAGATTTAGTGTTTCTTGTTGTTTTATTTATCAGTATGTCGACGTGTGTCTTGGTACACAGCTACAAACATGTAGCTATGTGGCTATGCTAACTAGCGCTAGCACTTATCCATGATAAATAAAAATCATCCACTAGATCTTCAAATCTGCAGACGTGGGGAGTAAAAGCGACCTTTGTGTTTATTAAGACAGCCTACAACTAGCATGCCTCCCTCCTAAGCTCCTTGTTAGCACACATTTGTGCAGGGAATGAAAAACGGAGGAGGAGTTAAGTTGTATTTTATACAGTCTATGGGCTGAACAAGCTCTGAGCTCTGACTCGGATATTGTTGTGACGTAACAAAAACACGGAAGTCTGAAACGGCTGGTTTCACACACATTTACAGAAAGGTGGAGAAATCAGAACAGGGGCAGAATGGATTTTTTTCATTTTCAGGGGGTTTGTAGACATGCCAGGGAAATATATTTCAGGTAGAGAACCATTAAAAAGTCGATTTTGAATGATATGTCACCTTTAAATTAACAACGTCATTAGTGGGCTTTGTTGCCACCCAGTGGATGGGCAGCACAGGTCAGTACATGGACAAGTATTTAATTACTCCGCCAGTCACTACACTGCAGGCACAGACACGCTACATGGCAAATTATTTGCAGTATATGAATAATTTTTTTTGGAAGAATTAAGTGAAATTTGATAATGTCCCATGGTACACCTGGCGATCTGTCACGGCACACTAGTGTGACACGGCACAGTGGTTGAAAATCACTGCTTTACACCACTGCATCCGACGCTTTGCATTGCACTTGGTGATGTATGGCTTGGATGCAGCTGCTCGCCCATGGAAACCCATTCCATGAAGCTCTCTACGATCTGTTCTTGAGCTATTCTGGAGGCCACAAGAAGTTTGGAGGTCTGTAGCGATTGACTCTGCAGAAAGTTGGCAACCTCTGCGCACTATGCGCCTCAGGATCCGCTGTCGTTCCCAATCGCTTCCACTTTGTAATAATACCACTGACAGTTGACTGTGGAATATTTAAGAGTGAGGAAGTTTCTATACACCTGTGGCCGTGGACGTGATTGGAACACCTGATTTCAATTATTTGGATGGGTGAGTGAATACAATAGTGTATTTTATACCTTTAATGTATGAAACAAATGCTTTGATTTTAAATGGGGACCTAGCATTAGTCACGCATTAATGTAAACACTATTTCCAGAGGTATCTTCAACATATTGCACATTTCTTGGTGCAGCTGTGATGAGTGAGAGCAAAGGTTTCCGGATTCAATCAATCAATCAATCAATCAATCAATCTTTATTTGTATAGCGCCAAATCACAACAAACGTTATCTCAAGACGCTTTTACAAACATAGGAGGTCTAGACCACACTATGTCAAATTATGAACAGAGACCCAACACCAAGACAGGGTAAGACTCAGTCTGACCCCACCTTAATCCATCATGAGCATTGCACATCGCAGTATTTAGCTAGTTACAGTGGTGAGGAAAAACTTCCTTTTAACAGGCAGAAACCTCCAGCAGGACCAGACTCATGTTAGACAGCCATCATGCCTCGACTGAGTTGGGTCTGGAAAGACAGATAGAGGGGAGTAAGAGAGAGAGGTGATAGTGATGAGACGAGTCGTAGAAGCTGTTGCCGCTGGAGTCCAGCACGTCCGTATCAGCTGGAGTCCAGATCGTCCACAGCAGGAGGACGTCTACGGCAGCTCAGAGGAATCTACGAGACAATGGAGCTCAGGGACTCCAGAAAGGTCTATGGTTAGTAACTTTAATGGGACAGGCAGAGTTAAAGTAAGTGATGAAGGGGTTGGGGGGAAGAAGGTGAGCTAGGATCCCAGTGTCAGTGTGCCAGTTCCCCCGGCAGTCTAGGCCTATAGCAGCATGACAAAAGCTGGTCCAAGCCTGATCCAGCTCTAACTATAAGCTTTATCAGAAAGGAAAGTTTTAAGTCTACTCTTAAAAGTGGAGAGGGTGTCTGCCTCCCGGACCCTGACTGGTAGATGATTCCAAAGGAGAGGGGCCTGATAACTGAAGGTTCTACCTCCCATACTACTTTTAGAGATTTTAGGTACAACTAGCAAGCCTGCATGTTGGGAGCGTAGAGTTCTAGAGGGGTAATAGGGCACTATGAGCTCTTTAAGATACGAGGGTGCCTGATTTTTTTTTTTTCTGATTCAGAGCATCTCAGCAGCAGCTGCTCATGGAGCTGTCCATGGTGCTGAAATAGTTTGGATCTCTGTTCGAGTGAAAACACCTAGAATGATGGTGATACAAAGTAAAGGTGAATAACTTAGTGAATTAGGAGTTGTTGGGATATTTGAGTCTGGGTCACAGGAGTGTGTCGGCGGTGTCAGGGACTCACATGACTGAGAGAAGTGGGTCAGCAGCTTGCACAGATTATCACTGAAGGCGGTACAACATGAAGTGTCAGCCGGTTATTGTGTGAAGTTCTCATTTTGCTAATTCTAAGGATCTCTCTCTGCCCAGTGCTGATGTGTTACCCTCATTAATCCACGCTGTTTCTCCCACCCCTCATTCCTGTCACGGTCACAGCACAGAACATCTCCCCACGTCAGCAGGAGCTCTGTCAATGGAGCCATCACCCTCCTCCTCCTCCTCCTCCTCCTCCTCCGTGTTGGATCTCTGAAATGTGCCTCCTCATTTGTTTCCACACAGCGAGTGATGGACAGAATGACGCTGCAGAGCTGCTGCGCTCAGAGCTGCCAAATGAGGACGCACCCCGGGAACACAGTGACATCTGCTGCGTTGTAAAATGCTGTTATTGCTCTCTTTTATGGCGCTGGTTCTGCTTTTTCAGAGCACATAAAAGCGAGGGATGGGAGGCTGACAGCATCAAGGGGAGGAAGGAGAGGAGGGATGATAGCACACAAGGCCATTTTGTTGAAAATCCCTCCGAACGACTTAGTCACAACACCTCCTCCAAGGGATTTCACTTCATTCCCCCCTCTAAGTATCTCTGCTGAAAGAGGCCTCGAAGATGCAATCCTGCACTCAGCGGTTTTATCTTTTCCTCTGCTCTACTTCCACCTGACACGGCTGGCAACAGGAGTAACCACCGTCCTCTCTTCTAGGACTGTCCTGCATCACCACTGCAGGCGACTCTTATGTGATGATTTGAACTGATGCAGCCAAACTCAATGTTCTCTGCAGAAACAATGAAAATCCACATTTTTTTTGTCTTTCACATGCTTCTGAGTCATTTTTGAATCCACAAAAGTGTTCTCAAATATTTTTTTGATGACTAACATTTGTGCAAAACATTTGAAAATCATATCCCTGACCTGACATGATGTTACTGAGTCTATAATCCCTGCATCCTGCAAAAGAGGTAAACAATTTAGGATTTCATCAAACGCCATGAGCACAACTTTGCATGAAAGTGCAGCTAACCAGATCCATGTCCAGCCCGTCTCCAATCTGGCACCGGATCTGATTGGTTTCTATTCTAGTCAATGTGTTAACTTCCACTGGATCCGCTCCATTGCGTTCCGGCTGTGTCTCTGATGCCGGAGCACAACGCATCAATCTCATCTCAACAGAGCAGATGGAGCGGGACAGGAAGTCAGGTTTCACCAAAACAAAATGAAAACATCCGGTTAATTTTCAGAATAAAACACTCTGTGTTATCACCAGATCGTATTTCACTTAACTACAACAACAAACCAAAGTCATGATGAGCGGAGCCAGGCCTGGAGTCAACAGGTCAGAGGTTTTCAGAGGACCAGAAAGACAACATGGATGAGGAGAGGAGGAGGAGAATCCTTGATTCAGTGGTTACCGTGGGAAAACCTCGGTCACATGACTCCAGCTGTCCGGCGGTCCCGGGAGAAAGCATGGAGCCGGACCGAAGCAGATCAGGGACAGATCTGCTGGAAGTTTGATGTTAGGTATGTTAGGCCGACTTTGAGAAATTCAGCTTTGACTAGCATGATTACATGTGGCTCAAAAGTCCAGTTTAATGGACTAATGAAAGAAATCATTTTTTAATATAAAGCAAACATGCTGAGTTGATTTTCTCCTGCATGTATTCACCCTGATTGGACCCAAACTGCTTCAGGTGTTCCGTGCATGTATGTCCACCTCTGCTATGCTAGGTGCCATCACATATCAAAACATACGACAAGTAAGTGAGAAAGAGGCTAACTGGTTTAATGTCACAGACATTACTTCCATCCTTCTTCTCCTTCTCCTTCTTTTTGTGTTGATATTGTGTTTACTGCCCGGCTTCCTTCCTTCAATAATGACCGCAGGAAGGATGCATCAATCTCAAGCGGAGCCAGACCTGGAGTCAACGGGTCAGAGGTTTTCAGAGGACCAGAAAGACAACATGGATGAGGAGAGGAGGAGGAGGAGAATCCTTGATTCAGTGATTACTGCAGGGAAAACCTCGGTCACATGACTCCAGCTGTCGAGAGGTCCCGCTCTGTGCTGCGTTCTGAAAACGCAACCGGTGGGTGTTGACGGAGGCGGACTGAAGACGGATCTGGTGGAAGACTGGTGTTCATCAAAGCAGACTGTCTTTAGTTGGTTGGAGCTACGCAAAGAAGACAGGAGAGTACGAAGCATGTACGAAAACTTGAAGAGGTAGCGAGGAAAAAGGAGGGTGGGGAAAAGTTTACCACAGACGAGTCAAAGACAGAAAAGGGTTGAGACAGAAGTTGGTACGTAGGAAAGGAGGAGAGTCCTTGATTCTGTGATTACCACTGGAAAACCTTGGTCACGTGACTCCAGCTCTGTACTAAAAACGCAACAGGTGGGTGTTGATGGATGAGAGAGCACGGAGCTGGACCACAGTGGATGGGAGAAAGACCGGACATGGATCTGGTGGAAGTTTGATGTTAGACTTTACTTGTTAACTCCAGCTCCAATGTTGCATCTCAAGCTTCAAGTCAGAGTGTAAACAACAGCAATCCATTAGAAAGGAAGCCGTTATCCTCCAACACAAGCCGCTATAAGATGCCTGTTGCTCCTGCAGGTTGTATCTGTCCTTGATGTCTGCCACCACTGGGTCTCTTCAGAGGTGGAACTGAACCTTTTGGATCAATTTGGATGAAACTGATCCTACTTTCTGAGAAACTATTCACTGGTTCTCCCTCTGATATCATTCAGCTCCTCTTTCTAAACTGTTGAAAGCTGTTTCCTGGTGATTCCTAAACTTTATGTTAGAGAGTTAGTTGAGTTAGTGCACGGACTGAAGGCTCATAATGTGCATAGTTAACGGCTTACAGCACAAGCACAGAAGATTTGCACCCCGAGGAGACGATGGTGAAATAAACAGCACTAAGCAGCCTCCAAATAACCTGGACGGACGAACAGAGGCCAATTTAACAACTGCAAACACAACTCTGAGGTGATTAACAAATTTCCAAGCAGAACTTTGACCCTGAAGGAGTCGACATTAGCTGGGTTATTTGAAGGTCTGCCTGCAGGGCCGCATACAGCAGAAATCCTACCCCTGAATGTGTGTTAAAGTCTGAACTCTGGAGCAGCACTCGGGCTGCCAATGAACGAGAGCCGACCATTAACCACACTCTTCTTCTGGCACAGATAAAACAAGCTGCAGTGGGACTGACAGAAGTTGACTTTAAGCTGCATGTCTGAAATATTCAGTGGGCCCAACATGAAATCAGATTTTAGACGAGATGAGGAAACCTCTTGTGGGATCTCGTAGATTCTAAAGCATCTGCAATTCAAAGCTGTGGAATTGTTCTTTCAAACGATGTTACAGAGGACAGATTTAACAAAGTGCAGTGGAGATGAATGCAGATATGTTGCTCTGGCATGTTTGATAGTGTCTGTTTTGCAGCATTGGCTCTGGTTTGGTGATGAAGCTCGAATGCCAATAAAGAAAACAGTATTTGCTGCCATGGCGGCGCCGTCATTTGGCCCCCGACTCCGGCAGCAGTTGGGTGATTAAACTTCCAACAGTTTTGTTTCTCGCTCTCTTCCTGTTTTACGTCCATCTGCTGCTGTCGCTGTCGAAACAACAGTGCACACACACCCACACACACACACACACAGAGGGAGACTCTGTTTGTGTTGTTGTGTTTCATGCTGTGAAGAGAAACCATGACACAGATCAAGAGAGGAAGAGAGGAATGGAAAGAGAGATGAAAACAGCAGCAACAAAAAAAAAGGTAGTGATAAAAAAAAGAGGACAAAGTGGTTTTTGTTATGTGATCGTCTTTCTACACAAACCAGGGACAGACAGAGTCATCGGTTAGCCTGGGGGGGGGGGGGACTCGGCTTTGCAGGGAGGCATCAGTTTCTTTCAGCAGACGCAGCAGGAACAGAGTTATCTCCTCGTTCTTGTTACACCTGGCGCCTACATTACCCACGATGCAAAGTGGTGTCTGACAGTTCATCAGGAGATTGAACGTAGAGTTTAAGCTGCAAGATTCAGATGCGTCTGCAGCGACGTTAGCATCAGAACGACTGAGGAAGTCATGCAGAGAGAAAGATCATGACAATAAGCAGTTTTCACTCATGTTGTCTTTTACACCTCGCCTCTCTTTCAGGGAAACTGTCTTCAAGGGCTGCAGAGTTAAGTGTATGGACACCGCTCAGACTGTAAAATCCAAGGATTGAATTTAGCATGAGAACTAAAATCATTAATTAAATTTTTTTTGTGCATTGATGCCTTATTTTTGATTTCATGTTGAAATAAATCACCTTGTTGATTTGTTTGTTTGCGGCAAACAAAACTCAGCGTGTGAATCGGGTTCTCAAAGTAGTTTCTGCAGAGTACGCTCTCTCTAGGTAAACATTTATTTATCTCTTTACGTGCTTTTAGTGAGCATGATCCATACGGCATATGCATTCTTCTTAAATATGTTAATCTTTCATTCTAGAAGTACTCAGTGTGGAAACACTTTGCACGCACTTGACAAAAAAACAACTCTATTTTTCTGGATCAGTGAGTATTATCTCAGAATCACGAGAAAAGTTTGCATGAAAACGAAAAAATCTGCCTTTTTTTTCTGAATTAACAAAGTAGTAGCTTTGTTTTTAGCAGTTGCACAATCAATCAATCCATCAACCCATCAACCAATCCCCAAATCACAACAAACAAAAATCTATCTTAAACTATGACCAGAGACCCAACACCTCGCAGCATTTAGCAAGTTACAGTGGCAAGGACAAACTTCCTTTAACAGGCAGAAACCTCCAGCAGGACCAGACTCATGTTAGACACACATCTGCTGAGACCGTGTTGGAGAGAGGGATAGAGGGAGATGAAGAGAGAGAGGGAGTGGTGAGTGATGAGACAATCGTCTCTTAAAGGTGACATATCACGCTTTTTTCATCAACATATATTGGTCTAAGAGGTCCCCAAAACATGTCTTTAAAGTTTATGCTCAAAAAAACACTTTGAAATCAGATTTTGGTCTGCCTGAAAAACCCTCTTCTTCAGTCCTCCTCAGAACACTCTGTTTTCTCTCTGACCACGCCCCCTCAGGAAGTGGATGTGGCCTCAGCTGTCCAGCATGTTGATCTAATGTTTACATGTTGGCTGAATATACACGGCTGCTCAGAGATCACGTTACTTCAACCCTCTGAATCTGATCCAGAATCTGATCCTGACGGAGAGGCGCCTGCAGCAGGACCTTTCTGAAGGATTGGTCACAGATTTAGTGTTTCTTGTTGTTTTATTTGTCAGCATGTAGACGTGTGTCTTGGTACACAGCTACGAACATGTAGCTATGTGGCTATGGTAACTAGCGCTAGCACTTATCCATGATAAATAAAAATCATCCACTAGATCTTCAAATCTGCAGACGTGGGGAGTCAAACTGACCTTTGTGTTTATTAAGACAGACTACAACTAGCATGCCTCCCTCCTAAGCTCCTTGTTAGCACACATGTGTGCAGGGAATGAAAAACGGAGGAGGGGTTGAGTTGTATTTTATACAGTCTATGGGCTGAACAAGCTCCGAGCTCTGACTTCCTGTTACAGACCGGATGGCGTTGTGACGTAACAAAAACACTGAAGTCTGAAACGGCTGGTTTCACACACATTTACAGAAAGGTGGAGAAATCAGAACAGGGACAGAATGGATTTTATTCATTCTCGGGGGGTTTGTAGACAGGGACACATATTTCAGGTAGAGAACCATTAAAAAGTCCATTTTGCATGATATGTCACCTTTAAGTCACCACGTTACCAACCTGAATGCATTTCAGATGCATCATCTTACATCCATTAAGTGTGTCATATCTGCTCATCTGATCCTGCAGAAACTCTGCAATGTCCTGCAGATCAGAATGAGCTTTGCGTCTGGAGAACTGCAACATCGACAAACACAGGCGTTAACAAAACCACGTTCCCTAAATACATGAGTACCTCCAAATCAAGCCGCAACCTCCGGTTTCAGACGATGAAGCCCATGCGGAAGTCTTATAAACTGCAGTTCATCGAGCATCCACTTGAGGCTGGCTGCAGAAACACCTGAAACCGCATACACACCCATTCAAAGAAGCCGATCTTTGCAGCTGCCTGGTTGAGTTCAGCATTTCCAATATGGCTCCCGCCGATGATGGCTTCAAAACAGCGCTCAGGAACAGATGGGTGACGTCACAGATACTACCTCCATTATTTAGTCTATGCTCCAAATCCTCAAACCCAAACCATGCTGGATTAAAGTGAACAGTTGGTGCATGGCCTAACTGAGAGCTTCCATTGGGGCTTAGGGGGACCAGTTACAGAGAATTGATTCACTCTCATCTCACAGCAGGAAAAACAACATCTGGGACGGTTGTGACAGAAAACAAAGTTTCATTAATGCCTCTTTCTCTGGAAATATTTTGAAACTGAGACCAGTAAACGCCGGAGTTTGAAGAGAAGTATTCATGTAGGACAGTGTTTAGAGACATCAACATTAAACTCGAGCACATGAGCTGGTTTTTCTGTCTTTAAACAAGAATCAGCGTCAGAGAGGAGAGGAGAGGAGAGGACAGCGTGCAGGACTGAGAAGACAGGAACATGAAGTCTGCAGAAAAAGCCTTTTACTGTCTTATTAAAAAAGACAAGGACCTCTCCTGTCTCTTCTCCCGTCTCTTCTCATGTTCTTTATTCAGTCCGACCACATGGACGCTCCAGAAATAGCTCAGAGAAATGCAGCTTCACTTTGAGATACAGATCCATACTGAACACTGAGTTTAGCAGAGCGCTCTCTTTTGATTTGTGATCACGGGCGTCATTCTTTCTCCTTTTTGTGAGACGAGCACAAAAGAGATTTTTTGGGTCATCCCATCTCCGATTAATGAGCTGCGTCTCTCACATGTTGGTGTCTTTGTGTTTTACAAGCACAATGCTGTCACACATCCTCACGCTGACAGGGAGAGTACAGGATTTAGGCTGCACAGTCACACCCTGCTCCTCTGAAATTAACTTCTTAAATCTGCAACACAGCTTAAAAGGAACAGTTCAGCTGGTTTGGTT
>NC_048279.1:35610054-35627570 GCF_009762535.1 Notolabrus celidotus
GAAAGGAAAAAGAAAGAAAGACAGATGGAAGTAAGAAAGAAAGAAAGAAAGAAAGAAAGAGAAAAGGAATGAAAGAGAGAAAGAAGGATGGAAAGACAGACAGACAGACAGACAGACAGACAGACAGACAGACAGACAGACAGACAGACAGACAGACAGACAGACAGACAGACAGAAAGAAAGAAAGAAAGAAAGAAAGAAAGAAAGAAAGAAAGAAAGAAAGAAAGAAAGAAAGACAGAAAGAAAGAAAGAGAGAACAGTTGGGAGAGGGTTGAGACAGGATCCCAGTGTGTCAGTCTAAGCCTATAGCAGCATAACTCAGACCTGGTCCAAGCCTGATCCAGCTCTAACTATAAGCTTTAACTAACCTCTAAGTTTTGTTCTGTGTTCCTGAAACAGAGCTGAGAATCAGGACTCATGAATCCCTCCTCTGGTTGCTGAAAGTTCCTCCTCTACATGAAAAACACAAATACCCCCAACATAAAGTTCCTCTCTCTCTGGTCCTGCGTCGCTCCCCCTCTGTTCCTGTCAGACTTCAGACTCCATCAAGCTGTTTGTTGTGATTGTGTTATTGGAGGAGCTGGTCTCACCTCGGTATTGGGCCGGGCGGTGCGGTGTGTGCCATGGCGACCTGCCGGGTAGTGTGTGTGTGATTGATTGCACCGTCTCGGGGAGGATTACTATGCCATGATGCAGAGGCAAATTAATCATTCTGACACTGTGGCTGACATGTAATTTTTCCCCTGTGGAAGGCACAAATATGAGCAATGTTTACCCCGTGGAGGTGGAGTGGTGTTCGGGCGTTGGTTATTTACATACAGCATTAGCATTATTAAATTGGGTTTTTTGTTAAAGGTGTTTTCGTGTCCGTATCGCCGGTGAAACACGGCTGGAATGACACAGCTGCCAGAGATATTTTCAGAAGGTACAGCTCCAGTAATTTACTTATTTCTTCTTTGAAAATTGAAAGGTAGAAGAAAATATCTTTGTGAAGAACAATGCACTGAAGAGAAACAGTTATACAAGATGGAGCAGATTCTTAACATCAGAGAGCTACAATCATTAGAGGTTAAGGTTTAAATGCTTTATTAAGGGGAAGTTATTTCTAATGCTACATGCAGAGGGTGAAGTACACTCAGACATGCACTAACAGAGAGATGCAGAGTGAGAGGACTCTGCACGGACGAGCATCCTGAGCTGCTGGGGGTTCGATGGATTTCCCAAGAGAACCTCAGCAGCACCCAGGAAATTATCTGGCTTCGCTCCAGCTACCTGTGCAATTTCCAAACATGGTCTGTGATGGGACTTCATTTAATAACCATCTCCACCCAAGTCACTTTTTTCTGAGCTACTGCCGCCTCTTTGTATAATACCAAATAATGTATGTTATAATATTTTACAAAACATGCATTTTTAGTTGAGATATTTAAACAATCCTGTTGAGAAATAACATTAAATTAAAAAAGGAGAAAAAATCAAATGTGTGAAGCACCAAATATAAACAAAAATGTTAACATTTACATAAAAAAAGGGGGAGGGATAAACTTCACCATACCGCCAACAACTGATGTCCATTGCAAGAAGGTTAAATAAATATCAAATCACTTAAGTATCTTTATTCAATGTTTTTTGTGAGATTCAACCCTAAAAGACTGTTTTATTATAATTATAACTATTAATATTATTATTATTAGTAGTAGTAGTAGTAGTAGTAGTAGTAGATTTATAATTTTTATTCTTATCATCATCATTATTATTAATATAATTTTTATTAGTAGACGTATTATTATTATTATTGTTATTATTATTATTATTATTATTATTATTATTATTATTGTTATTATTATTATTATTATTATTATTATTATTATTGTTATTATTATTATTATTATTATTATTATTATTATTATTATTATTATTACTATTGTTACTATTCTTATTATTGCCATTATTATTATTATAATTCTGATTCTGATTATTAATATTATTATTTTTTTATTATTATTATTATTATTATTATTATTATTATTATTATTGTTGTTATTATTATTGTTATTATTCTGACTGTTATTATTATTATTATCATCATTATTATTCATATCATTTTTATTAGTAGACATATTATTATTATTATTATTATTATTATGAGTATTAGTAGTTTACATATTATTACCATGAATATTATTATTATTATCATTGTTATGAATATAATGATTATTAATATTATTTATTTTATAATCAGTATTCATATATATATATATATATATTTTTTTTTTTTATTAATGTTGTTTATTGTATCATTTTTATTTTATTATAAGAAGTAGTATTTTGTATTATTATTACTTTATTAGTAGTAGTAGTAGTATTATATTTTCACTGATAATGGTAAATGTTAACCCTCATGGCTCATATTGCCCAAAATAGTCTCACGAAATTAGGTTCAACTGAAAATATTCAAATACAGCAGATCCTGCTGTTGTGATTGAATACATAATGTAACTCAGATTTCATGCATATATTGATGTTCCTTATAGTATTACATCCATCCAAGCAAGTCATCCCCTCTCCCCAGCTTCTACTGGGGGATCCCGAGGCGTTCCCATACCAGATTGGATATACAGTATAATCCCTCCAATGAGTTCTGACTCCTCTCAGATGGACATGCCCAGAACACCACTATATTACAGTTCCCTAAAGCTAGACCAGTGCATCACTATTGGTTCAGCAGCAACAGATAACAGAGACCTGTAAGACAACCAGCTTGCAAGAACGTGATGTTAGTAAAGAAACATTTCAAACTAAGGAGATTGTTTTAGTTGTAGTTCATGAAAAATGCTGTTTTAATGACAGGACGTCTCGAGGACATGTAGATGGATTGAGTCGTCTTGTACGTTGGTGACTCTTGGGCTGCAGATTCACTCAGTCTGGGCTCAAGACCTGCCAAAGGTCACACTCCCTATAAATCAGTCACTGCAGTGAGTAAGTTACTGGGCTGACATTTTCAAGGACATGCACTAACTTACAGAAGTTTACATGATTTTAAAAAATGAAAGAAAAACAAGAATAAAGCGTTTCCCGTGGAGCTCCTGATCGATGCTGACAGACCCTCGGGGAGTTTCTGAATCAATCAGAAGTAATATTTTCTTGCGTCTGTCACACTCCAGAGTTACAGTGACTGGAGATGAACTCTGTGGATTGTGTTGTCTTTGTCCTCTGAACTTTAACGTTGGTGTTTAAGCGCTGACGGCTGACATTGATGAGAGTTGCTGCAAGTTGCACAGAAAATCTGCATGCAATGTAAGATGAAATAAATATGAGTGCGGGTGTTAGCTTCCAATGTGTACAAAAAAGTGCTTTAAAAGTTTCTCTAAGACACTTTACTAGAAAATAAATTACACAATAGAAAATCAAGTCTGGATTTGAATGTGGTGAGTGAGGGAGAGAATCTGAGGTGTTGGGGGAGAGAGTTCCAGAGGGTGGGGGCTGGGACAGAGAAGGCCCTGTCCCCCCAGGTTCGGTGCTTGGGTTTTAGTGAGAGGGGTGAGGAGGTTGGCGTTGGTGGTGGGATTGTATGGCTGCAGAAGGTCGGTGAGGTAGGAGGGAGCTAGATTGTGGAGGCCTTTGTAGGTGATGAGTAGGATCTTGTACTGTATTCTCGAGGGGATGGGAAGCCAATGGAGGTTCTAGAGGACTGGGGTGATCTCTGGATGTGGTCTCTGGAGCGGGAGTGAGTGAGGAGGCGTGCAGCTGAGTTTTGTACGTATTGTAATTTGTTGAGGAGGGTGTTGGGTGTACCGTAAAGGATGCTATTGCAATAATCGAGTCTTGAGGTGATGATGGCGTGGATGAGAGTGTCACAGTTCAGGAAGGACCCAAGAGCAGATTTAAGGAAGAAGGTGGATTTATTCACGGCAGGCAAATCCAAAAACAGGCCAACAGGCAGTGGTCGAATTTCCAAGGAGATAACAGAACACACAGCAGGCCAAAACACAAACAGGCAAGAGCACACATAACAATCTGGCAGCCAGCAATGGAACCGGCTGGCTTATATACCAGGGGTGATTACCAACCAACAGGTTGCAGGTGTGTGTGATCAGGAGAGAGCAGAGGGGGTGGGGCTAGGAGGAGCAGGCTGCTCTAGCAGTGTCCATGACAGGGAGTTTCGGCGGCAGTGAAGGAAAGGGAGGGGCGGAGACATGCAATGTTTTTTTTAAGGAAGTTCCTGCCTGAGGATCTGAGGCAAGTGTGGTGTGTTGCATCTTATTGTATCATTTTGCATCTTGTTAAATGATCTCCAATTGTACAGCATCATATCATATCCTCTTGTGTTGAATGATGGTGTCATACTGTATCATTTCATGGTGTTTCATGTTGTACAGTATCATATCCCTCAGTTCAGCTAACACAAACGCTGCCCTTTAAACTGTTATGTTAAATCCTGCAGGTTGCATGCATACGTACCTGAAACAGCTTCCCTTCCTGTATTGAATGTCAACAGGGTTTCTTTTTCTGTGATTAAAGGACCATTGCTAACTTAGCTTGACTGAGACTTGTTTTGAATAGTTGACTGGTTTACCATTAGGGGGCGGCCCTTGTGCCCCGTGGTGACTGCAGACTTGTTTGGGGAAGATGTTTGTAAGAAGTCAGCCATAAACCAAGAACCAATCGGCATCAAGCATTCAAGCAACCAAAGAGCCAAAAACAATCAACCAAAACAGCTGAACAGACAACTGGGCCCACTCAGCGTGCCAGATCACCTAACCAAACGTGGCACAAATCAAGCGACCGGTCACCCAGCTAATAAATCAATATATACTCACCCATGGACACGCTGGTCAAGTAACATGGAGCAGAATCCAGCCGGCCGAGACGCCACCGATCCTGCAACCAGACACCCGCCTGATTGTTTCTGTTCTGATGGTCCAACCAGCAGCGTCGGATGAAAACACCCGAGACAAGGCCGTGGTGGTAAAAGTAAGTAAATAAAGCAATAATTAGAAGCTCTCTCTTTTTTATTCTTTCGTTTTATTGTTAATTTTTCTCCAGAATAAGACGGGCGATAAAAACAGAATTCATTCTGTCTCAGTAGATTGAAGCAGTAAAATCATTTTGGTTTACTGTTTGGCTTTTTATGATTTCCAAAAGGGTCACGATTTATTTTAACCTCAAGAAAACCTTTTATTCTGAGAGCGAGGCGAGGAGGAGTTACATGATGAAGGAAGAGGAAAGGAAGAAAGAGAAGGAACAGTGGATTAAAAGTGATAAAACAGAAGTAAAGGTTAATGCAGTATTGATTTGGAGTATTATTCTTTTCCACATGCACAAAATCTGACCTCGTAATGTTTGCAGAATCAGAATGCCAACAACTGGATTGATGTCGTGCAGCAGACTTTGGTGAAGTCTGAATGCAGCAGAGGTAACAAAGAAGAAAACGTGTCTGCTCATCCAACGTCATCAAACACTAAAGCTGTGTGAGGCTACGTCTGGTGTCTCATTGAGACTCAGACAGTTGTGTCTGTTTGACATCTTTTTGAAGCTGCTGTGCAAATATTTTATGTATGGTTACCTCTGTTTTCAGGTGACTCTTAATGTCTGTTTTCTTCATGGAGTCCATCAGCCTGTGGCTCTGCTGAGGTGTCATTGAAGCCCAGGGTTGCTCTGACAGTGGCCTTCAGCTCATCTCAGTATTTGGTTCGGGTGTTTCTCATCTTCCTCTCGACAAATATCTCTCAGATTCTCTGCAGGGTTCAGGCCAGGTGAAGAGTTGGTAAGAGAAAAATGTCAGCACTTGCAATAAAGTTCAAAACACAGTTGGTGGGACAAACCAGCATGGTAGTATAATACCCAGGACACTATGGAAACGTTTACATGAGACTTTTAATTCAGAATAAAAATTAAATCCTCTTTAAAAAGATTTAAAACGACCTTGTGAACACCTAATCAAGAATGAAAATGACCATTCTGAATTAAACTTAAATCCGAAGTATCTTGTTTATTCTGATTTTAAATCTGAGTTGAATAATTCCTCCATCATGTATACGTTCATTCCGCTTTAAATTAATTCTGGTCGTTCTGAGCATGCTCATTCCCTTGTCCTGTCGCCATGACGCACATATTCCAGGATGGCCGCCCGAAGCAAGCGTTGGACTCAAGCCGAGACGATTTCTTTAATAGGAGCCTTAGAAGAAATGGATATCATGAAAAGAGTTGATGGACAGAAGCATCAACATGTGGACCTTTTTAAAGCTGGAGCATCCAAGTTAATCAAGGGACTTGTCACTTGTGTGGTCTTCCATGTTGTAACTGAAAATAAAAGAAGCAGGAACTGGAGTCTGTTTTCTTCCGGTAGACGTAAATACGTCACGCCCGCCCCTGTCCAATCAGAACCCTTCCCAACCCCCAGACCTTAAGAGGAATAAAGACCATTAAACATGTTTTCCATGTAAACCTCAATTCAGAATTACTATTTCCATGTAAACACGAAGGAGAATACTTTAATTCAGACTTTAAAAAAATCATGTAACCGTGGCCACTCTGGACTTCAAACACCTTGGATTCTATGCCTCTCTACTCTTCCTCCAAACTACAGTCCAGTTCTTTTCCTCCCTAGCCCAGGTAAGACTCTTCTGACTCTGGTTCAGGAGTGTCTTGATATCAGGAATGTGGTGGTGACAGTCGTAGCCTCTTTCCTGCAGACGTCCGTGCGTGGTGGCTCTCAATGCTCTGACTCCAGCCTTAATCCACTCCTTATGAAGCTCCCTTAAGGTCTTGAATCAACGTTTCTTGACAGTCCTCTCAAAGCTGCAGTCTGCATGTTGCTTGTGGACCTTTTCCTACCACTCTCCCTACGTCCTTGTGGAGCAGTCCTCTCCATGATTGTGGTTGCATACTGAACTAGACCAACAGATACAGTACATGTTATTTAAACTGTTTGCATAGCGAGTAACTCAACTTTGAAATAGAATATTCTAATATTTTGGGATATGCTTTTAACATTATTTGAGCTGTAGGTCACAATTATCAAAATGTATAAAACCTGGAACATGTTAGTTTTCATGCAATGAGTCTTGAATATATCAACCTTTCACTTTCTTTAGTGTCTGATGGAAAAAGCTGAACTTTTTCACAATGTTCTTGTATTTTGAGATCCATCAGTATTCTGTATGCTTCTCTCCAAAACACACAGTTTGGAAAAAAGCGACAGAATGTTCAAGGGCGTCTGCTCAGCTCTCTCAGACTACTTAGATTTCCTTTTCTTGTCTTTAATTTAACTTTTTCCTTTTATCTCTCCCGTCTTTGTGTTTTTGCAGTCTCTCATTTTCTGCTTTTTATCTCCAAAAGATTGCCTCAACACAAACACTTTTCAGATTGTCTTTCTCTTGGTGTCTTCCTCTCTGTCTCTGTGATACATCAGCGTCCCTGAGAGAGGAGGCAGAGCCCCCAAAGTAATTTATAGATGCATAGAGTCTTTCCTGCCAGCGCTGAATACATATTCCCCTCATAAACAAACCACCATTAGCATACTGTTACAGTATTTCACTTTTTATTTTTATTCAAATCTCACTTTGGCAGCGTGGACGGTGGATGAATTGCAAATGGGCACATGCAGACAGACATTCATGCAGCCCTGAATGCATATGCAACACATAAATGCATGAAACACAGATAAGCACATGCATGCATGCACACGGGGTTAATTCAGTCGCATACACACACACAACACCCGTCAATAAGTAATTACACTGCAAGAAGTTTTTAGCCCGTGATCCAATCTATGCTTTGTAAAATGCTCCCTGCTTTGGGTACAAATATGAAGTCTCATAAAAATGGATCGTTCTGCGAGGCGAGCTGCATACACAAACTGTGGAAGGTGTGACAGATAAACATCACGACGAGTTTACACACCTCTGCAGTCTGCCGGTCTCAATCAGATTCACAACTAAAATCCAATCTCCATGTTTTAAAGGGGTCTTTTGTCCCTTAAATGTCTCCGCACCATTGGGGATTCAGCCGACATTGCAGGCTTGATAAACAATCAGCGGCTGCAGATGTTCAGAATGACAAATACTGGTGTTGAGAGTGTGTGTGTTTGCAGGTAAAGGTCAAGTTCTGTGGCCGTATGTTGGCTGGTTAGCTGTCTCCACACGTACACAGTAAACACCTGAAGACCGGACTGAAGGTCACCGGTAAGTCGTGGTTAGACGGTCCAATCTGTCATCTGTTGTTCCCTGTCTTACTGGTTGAGTTAACAGAGGGATTGGTTAAATTTGGTCATTTGTACTCTTCATAGTCTGGATGGTTGATCTAGCCGCTTGATCAGGACTTCAGCTGTTGGATTTCCTTGGTACCTATCGGTGTAATGGCGCAAAGCTCCAAAAGTTTGGTGACATTTTCTTTTAAAACAACACAGTTTTTCGTCTTATCAAACTCCTGAGCAGAATATCTTCCCATTTATATTCACCACTTTTGGTCTTTTGCATTTGAAAAAAAGCTGCAGTCCAAAAAACATCAACATGAGAGGCCTTCGAGTGGGACTACAAAAAGGTGTGAGGTTGCAGCCAGACAATGTGCCCGAGCTGCAGAATACAACAAGGTAAGGTCATTTTCTGCAGGTTTATCAGCTCAAGTGACCCCTTTGCATCAACACCAAGCGGCAACCTCTGGTCTTGATATATGAAACCCATGCATAAGTGTGAAAAACTGCAGTTCTTTAAGTGTCCACTTGAGGCTGGCTGCAGAAACACAGGAAACCACATACACACCCATTCAAAGAGACGATCTTTACAAGTAGAAATAAACATGTTTACAGCCTGGTTCAAAAAACGAGTGTAGTCTGGAAAGCTCATTTTTCAATCGACACTCACTGTACGGGGTGAATTTTTTCATTTGGAAGATATTAAGATTACAAGTCTTCCATTATGAGAGGCACAGCCGACTTGATTGATGGGCGGGAACACTGTAGCTGTTGGCGAGGAGGCTCAAAGCCCGCCTCTTTATGTAGATGGCAGACATGTAGGACAGATACAAACTGCAGGACCAGCAGGCAACTTATAGGGGCTCATGTTGGAGGATAAATGCTTCCTTTCTTATGGATTGTTGTTGATTACAGTCTGACATGAAGTCTAAGTCTAAGATCAAACTTCCACCAGATCTGTGTCCGGTCCAGAGCAGGACCTCCGGACAGCTGGAGTCATGTGACCGAGGTTTTCCCTGCAGCATCACTGAATCAAGGATTCTCCTCCTCCTCCTCTCCTCATCCATGTTGTCTTTCTGGTCCTCTGAAAACCTCTGACCTGTTGACTCCAGGCCTGGCTCCGCTCATCATGACTTTGGTTTGTTGTTGTAGTTAAGTGAAATACGATCTGGTGATAACACAGAGTGTTTTATTCTGAAAAATTAACCGGATGTTTTCATTTTGTTTTGGTGAAACCTGACTTCCTGTCCCGCTCCATCTGCTCTGTTGAGATTGATGCGTCGTGCTCCGGCATCCGGCAACAAATAGAAGTCTTGTGTATCTGATCCGGAGGACTCCGTCCTGCTGGATCAGAGACGCAGCCGGAACGTAACGGAGCGGATCCAGTGGAAGTTAACACATTGACTAGAATAGAAACCGATCAGATCCGGTGCTGTGATGGATTGGAGATGGACCGGACAGGGATCTGGTGGAATTTGCCTATAAGAGCTGCAGAACAAAACAAGGTAAGGTCATTTTTGGGAGGTCTATCAGCTTATATGCATTGTCACACTTGTTCTGAGTGAAGATATGTAACTCTAGCAAAATTTCAGGAAGACTATAAAAGCAATCACAGCAGTTTAACTCTCCTCTCCCTCGTTCAATAGCTCACCCGCTTCCAGCTGCACGCTCCAGAGCTGTCATTGGTTAATCAGCAGCGGCATCATCCAATAGCTCAGTGGCACGCCCTTATTGTCAGCCTATCAACTTTCTGCTGTCTTTTTAAATGTGTCTCTCTCTCCTGCTAGTTCCTTCTTGCATTGATGGTGCGCACCCCTCCACCTCCCCATCTCCACCTGGTCTCTGCAAGTCTTCATTTCCTTGGATTGTCAACCACCACCACCAGAGTCTGGACTCTAGGGGGACTTCTTCTGCTGCCTAATTCACACATCCTACACTCACAAAATGATCCCCATAGAATCCTTACGCCAAAGATTACTGTCAAATTTCATTATTCATTAAGTTGTAATAAATTACATTTAATCTTCAAACTGTGTCTCTCCTGATTGAAATGACGTATTAAAGCTGGGGTTGGTAGTCTCGGAAAACCAGCATGAATTTGAATGTAGCTTTTCCTCAGGACTCCGTCTAACCCCTCCCCTCCTCCCTCAGAGCTCCTCCAAAACGACGCCCCCCCGCTCACATGCACGAGCGCCGCTGATTCTCGACCATATGATGGTGAACTTCCGGTAATGGCGGCGTTCTAGACAGTCGCTTATTTCTTTCCTCCACTGTACTTCAGTAAATTCTGTTAAACAAACATTGTGAAACCACACCAAAGCCATCAAAATCATTTCAGAAAATATCCTGATGTCAGCTGCTCCAGGAAAATCCGGTTAAAGCGGTTAAAACTCGTACCAAAAGCAGTGGTGGCTGGTGGAGTTTTCTCCAGGGGGGGCTATAACTCAAAAATAGTACATGTTTGCTTGCTTTTTGGTAAATGTCTGGGGTATCACACCAGTGTATTTACACATCAGATCCTGATGTTTGGAAAAGGAGGCAGGGAAAGCAGAATAACGCATTAGCATCACTGCATGTAGTTAGCCTTGTTGCTAAACCAGGTCCTGGAAACAGACCGGGTGTATTGTCTCCCTCTGTCTTTGGACTGCTGATTAATGTTGATGTTCGGCTAATCAGGTCCACGCTCTTTCACGTGGAGCTTCTCCTGATATGTTCTCCTCTCAAAAGGTGATGTTTTGAGTGACTTCACTGAGTTATTTACTTTCTCTGCGTCTCTGTCCGATCGTCTCCTACTCCCACGGCTCGAGCTGTCAATCAGCCGCGCTTGATGACAGACGGCTGTGACGTCAGCCCCATGACAGGAGGGTGGTGGTATGTAAATCAAGCTGCATTCAGCTCTGGGCGCAGGGAAGGTGCGCCCCGACATGGCCCTATCTCTTGTATTGAAGAGGAGCTACTGCGCATGTACAACTTTTAACGAGAGTCTATGGCCAAAGATTTCTGCGCCCCGGGGGAAAACCGGAGAAAACCAGTCTATGGGGAAAACCCCATGGGGAACATACGTCACCAATCAGACAACACAGATGAACGAAACAGCTTTGCTAATAATTATTTAACTATACAATATTAATCTTGCTCATTTTAAAATATATATATATACAGTTCAGAATATTATTTCATTATTTATTTATTTATTTATTTTTTAATGTCTTGTGGTGGGTGGTGGGGCGGCGCCCTAGCGCCCCTATTGGCCAGCCGCCACTGACCAAAAGTCTGCAGTCTAAAATATCAGACTTCGGCTCGGCTAAGGAGAGTGGAGAAGCTAAAGCTAGCGAGATGTCAGGCGAAGCGGCTGAAAATGATGAAGAAGGAATGAAGAGCAAAGAGATTCTTGAAGCTATTCAAGCTTTAAAGTCGGACTTTTCAGCCAGATTTGACGGAATACTGGTCGCAATTGAAGGAGTAAGGGAGGACATTGGCGAATGCACGAAGCGTATTTCTGAGGCAGAGACCCGAATTTCCAATATGGAGGATGAGGTGGTGAGCCTCCAGTCTAAGGTCCGCAGTCTCGAAGGTAAAAAAGCAGAGCTAGAAGACAAAGTGACAGATCTCGAGGCACGGTCCAGGCGCTCAAACTTGAGATTGGTCAACCTCCCGGAGGGGGCAGAGGGGGCCGACGCCTGCTCTTTTCTCGAGGATTGGATTCCGGCGACACTGGGCATCACAACACTGAGTTCCAAAGTTATGCTGGAAAGACGGGAACGCACTGCACCTCCGAGAACGATGATTATGGAATTCCTGAACGACCGGGGCAAAGTAGCTGAAAGTTAAAAACACAAACAAACATGGCTGCTGTTAGCACTCACAACTGTCATGCTAGCATTATCCAGTTGTACTGGTGACACGATATCAGGAGAAAAGTTATAACACATATATAACACTGTAACAGCTCTACTGTTTGTTAAACCTGTTCAGTGTAGATGTTCTTAATTCCTACAGTGTTGACGGTCAGTGAAGGCATCAGGAGAGGTGTAGAGTGTGTGAGCGGGAGAGAGGAGAGACAAGAGGAGAAGTTCTTCATTCATTCAAACATTGATTGTTGTTTTGTTGGTTGGCGTGGTAACGGCCGACAGTCACCGGTTATTAAAGATCAACGTGTTCACGACTCGGCTCGTCATCCCTACAGAGTCCGGACAGACGCTACAATACATCTACATTTCTGTAGGACTTACTGAACGTCATTAATTATTCTGCTTGTTGGTGAGAGCTTTTTAGACTCTGATCCGGACTACAGTCCTGAGCAAAGCACCTCATCAGGTCAGAGGGGACAGGCCCGAGGACGAGCGAGAGGGGCAGTAAATAGAGTCAGGGGAAGCAGAGGCAGGAGACGGTGGCTCAGAGGAGTGCACGCCGGGGAAATGTACGCTTTCCTACCTCAGCTTTAACACAACAAATATATGAATTATAAATAAACAAAGCCAATCTAACATTGAATGATGTCCTTACTCTGCATGTCTGAATAGATAACTGGCTGCTTTACTTCCTGGTTCACTGATTAATACGTTGTGGTTGAGTACAGATTGAGATTGGGGTTAAAGTTAGTTATGCCGGCTAACTGGTTCCACTTTCCAAGTCGTGGCATGTTCTCTGTTTTTCAACATAGCTCACCTTTGGATTACCATTCCTCATCCTGACATCACTGAGGAAATGTCTGCCAAACACAAAATATGCAGCCAGCTGGATCTGACATGACAGGGGCGTCTGAATTTAGAGAGTAAAAATATGTTTCTCCTGAGCTTGAGTTATTCTGCAAAAAGAACAGGTGAAAAAATAAATCCTAAGATACCCAACAGTGTTGCTGAGGTTGTTACAAACTAAGTTACAGCTGTGCTCGAAACTGAAAATTCAACAGGAAGAAGAGCGACCGAACTTAAAGGTCATACAAGGTCATGAAGGAGGTTCCCCTATGGAAATATGGAGGTGAAGTAAGAGATGCATGGCTGCACACCGTTTTTCATATTTCCCCCTGTAATCTACATGCTTGTGGTTTGAAGGAAGTGGAAAATGAAAGTGAAATATGTCTGCAGATTTAGCCCTGGGTCTGACTGAATGGCAGACTAATTGGCTGGCTGCTGAGCTCCCCGTCTGGCTGCAGGCTGGTTGGTTGTCTGGTTCCTATTTGAGTCAGAGATGATGAACAGTGTTTTGAGACAAGAATCTGGCAGCTCTCGGAGTACAACACAGAGTAATTTGACAAACCTGCCTGGTGTAGGAAACTGATGTCTCTCAACTGTCTGTAACCCTGCCTGTCATTTCACAGTCTCCCTCCAAAGGCCGTGACGGCGGCGGTGTTTGATCAGTTTCCCATATTTATTCTGGTGACTCAGAATCTCTCCAAGAATGCGTGCTGAAAGTTTGACTCGAAGAATTGTTGCTCCAAGTGAACGAGACGATATCTTCCAAATCAAACTGAGTGAAGAGCCCAACTTCTCATTTGCAGGAGGTACGATTATTGTGGCTTGTTCGTTCTTGTACCATCCATCATCTCAGCCCAGTAACTCCAGCTGTCACAGGAGAGACGACTCTGGTTCAACCAACTAGCTCACCACAAAGCTTGAATCCAACAATCAACACACTCAAAGCAACCCTGCCACGTCATAGTCTGATCTGTAGAAACATTACTGACTGTACTGGGAAATGTAAAGGGCTAGTGTCCCATTATAGCAGATGGATATGTTCAGCATTAATGGTTTAATGGCTTTCCAGTGCTTCTCTGCAGTTCATGATGAATGTGCTGTTTGACTCAGAGGAGTGGGAACTGGGCAAAGTGGAAAGCAAGGCTCCATGATAATACCAACCCACTCACATGATCCAATACACATATACTGATGCTGTAAGGTAGAAGTCCTTCACCTCTGACACATTAAAAACTAAAAGGATTAAAGTTTGAGGACGAAACCGAAGAAAAATCTAAAGGAAGAATGAACGAAGAGGAGCGACTCTAACAGGCTGCATGCACGGTTGGTGCATTGTACCCACATTATTTGTCCCTCCTTGAGATTTAAAGGTGACATATCACGCTTTTTTCATCAACATATATTGGTCTAAGAGGTCCCCAAAACATGTCTTTAAAGTTTATGCTCAAGAAAACAATCTGAAATCAGATTTTGGTCTGCCTGAAAAACCCTCTTCTTCAGTCCTCCTCAGAACACTCTGTTTTCTCTCTGACCACGCCCCCTCAGGAAGTGGGTGTGGCCTCGGCTCTCCAGCACGTTGATCTAATGTTTACATGTTGGCTGAATATACACGGCTGCTCAGAGATCGCGTTACTTCAACCCTCTGAATCTGATCCAGAATCTGATCCTGATGGAGAGGCGCCTGTAGCAGGACCTTTCTGAAGGATTGGTCACAGATTTAGTGTTTCTTGTTGTTTTATTTGTCAGTATGTAGACGTGTGTCTTGGTACACAGCTACGAGCATGTAGCTATGTGGCTATGCTAACTAGTGCTAGCACTTATCCATGATAAATAAAAATCATCCACTAGATCTTCAAATCTGCAGACGTGGGGAGTAAAACCGACCTTTGTGTTTATTAAGACAGCCTACAACTAGCATGCCTCCCTCCTAAGCTCCTTGTTAGCACACATGTGTGCAGGGAATGAAAAACGGAGGAGGGGTTGAGTTGTATTTTATACAGTCTATGGGCTGAACAAGTTCCAAGCTCTGACTTCCTGTTACAGACCGGATATTGTTGTTACGTAACAAAAACATGGAAGTCTGAAACGTCTGGTTTCACACACATTTACAGAAAGGTGGAGAAATCAGAACAGGGGCAGAATGGATTCTTTTCATTTTCGGGGGGTTTGTAGACAGGGACACATATTTCAGGTAGAGAACCATTAAAAAGTCAATTTTGCATGATATGTCACCTTTAAAGTTGATTTTGTGGTGTTTTGGCCTTTAGAAGGTCGGACAGCTGAAGAGAGACAGAAAATGTGGGGAGTAGAGAACGGAGGAAGACATGGAGCAGGGTGTCACGGCTGGGTGTCGAACCAGCAACCGCTGCAACAAGGACTTTAGCTTCTGTGCATGTGGTGCACGGTTACACCGTCAGGCCAACCTGCAACCAAGGACAAGAAGAAAGTGGCGCCTAACGCGAACACCACACTTCTCCAGACACCCATCTGCAGCTCAAGTTAGCTCGGCACACCAAGGAGGAGCCGCTCCATCCAAGGAGACATGGCTTGATTTTGAATCACTGCCAGCTCCACAATCTGTAAAGGCGGGTACACACTACAGGATGATGGCTGATTTTTGTCCCGGTCTCCTGCTTACGATCAAAGCCAGCAAAGGCTTGATTGTCGGATGTTTGCAGACGACATGGTGTGTGATGTTCCTGTGGTGTGGGGTGTGTTAAGAGTGATTCTGTCCGGTTGGAGCTCCAAATAACACAGATCAAACAAAACAACAGTACAATCACAAATGAAAAGCTAACTTAAAAAGGTGAGTTTTTAAAAGAGATTTGAAAGCTGAAGGGTCAGAGCAGTTTTGGATATGGGAGGGGAGTGAGTTCCAGAGGGTGGGGGGCGGCTACTCAGAAGGCTCTGTCCCCCCAAGTTCGGTGCTTGGTTCTGTGAGGTGGGGACAGGAGGTTGGCGTGTGAGGAGCGCAGGTTACGGGAAGGAGTGTGATGGCGGAGGAGATCAGTGAGGTAGGAAGGGGCCTGGTGGTGGAGGAGGTCAGTGAGGTAGGAAGGGGCCTGGTGGTGGAGGAGGTCAGTGAGGTAGGAAGGGGCCTGGTGGTGGAGGAGGTCAGTGAGGTAGGAAGGGGCCTGGTGGTGGAGGAGGTCAGTGAGGTAGGAAGGGGCCTGGTGGTGGAGGAGGTCAGTGAGGTAGGAAGGGGCCTGGTGGTGGAGGAGATCAGTGAGGTAGGAAGGGGCCTGGTGGTGGAGGAGATCAGTGAGGTAGGAAGGGGCCTGGTGGTGGAGGAGATCAGTGAGGTAGGAAGGGGCCTGGTGGTGGAGGAGGTCAGTGAGGTAGGAAGGGGCCAGGTGGAGGAGGAGGTCAGTGAGGTAGGAAGGGGCCTGGTGGTCGAGGAGGTCAGTGAGGTAGGAAGGGGCCTGGTGGTGGAGGAGGTCAGTGAGGTAGGAAGGGGCCTGGTGGTGGAGGAGGTCAGTGAGGTAGAAAGGGGCCTGGTGGTGGAGGAGATCAGTGAGGTAGGAAGGGGCCTGGTGGTGGAGGAGGTCAGTGAGGTAGGAAGGGGCCTGGTGGTGGAGGAGGTCAGTGAGGTAGGAAGGGGCCTGGTGGTGGAGGAGGTCAGTGAGGTAGGAAGGGGCCTGGTGGTGGAGGAGGTCAGTGAGGTAGGAAGGGGCCTGGTGGTGGAGGAGGTCAGTGAGGTAGGAAGGGGCCTGGTGGTGGAGGAGGTCAGTGAGGTAGGAAGGGGCCTGGTGTTGGAGGAGGTCAGTGAGGTAGGAAGGGGCCTGGTGGTGGAGGAGGTCAGTGAGGTAGGAAGGGGCCTGGTGGTGGAGGAGATCAGTGAGGTAGGAAGGGGCCTGGTGGTGGAGGAGGTCAGTGAGGTAGGAAGGGGCCTGGTGGTGGAGGAGGTCAGTGAGGTAGGAAGGGGCCAGGTGGAGGAGGAGGTCAGTGAGGTAGGAAGGGGCCTGGTGGTGGAGGAGGTCAGTGAGGTAGGAAGGGGCCTGGTGGTGGAGGAGGTCAGTGAGGTAGGAAGGGGCCTGGTGGTGGAGGAGGTCAGTGAGGTAGAAAGGGGCCTGGTGGTGGAGGAGATCAGTGAGGTAGGAAGGGGCCTGGTGGTGGAGGAGGTCAGTGAGGTAGGAAGGGGCCTGGTGGTGGAGGAGGTCAGTGAGGTAGGAAGGGGCCTGGTGGTGGAGGAGGTCAGTGAGGTAGGAAGGGGCCTGGTGGTGGAGGAGGTCAGTGAGGTAGGAAGGGGCCTGGTGGTGGAGGAGATCAGTGAGGTAGGAAGGGGCCTGGTGGTGGAGGAGGTCAGTGAGGTAGGAAGGGGCCTGGTGGTGGAGGAGGTCAGTGAGGTAGGAAGGGGCCTGGTGGTGGAGGAGGTCAGTGAGGTAGGAAGGGGCCTGGTGGTGGAGGAGGTCAGTGAGGTAGGAAGGGGCCTGGTGGTGGAGGAGGTCAGTGAGGTAGGAAGGGGCCAGGTGGAGGAGGAGGTCAGTGAGGTAGGAAGGGGCCTGGTGGTGGAGGAGGTCAGTGAGGTAGGAAGGGGCCTAGTGGTGGAGGAGGTCAGTGAGGTAGGAAGGGGCCTGGTGGTGGAGGAGGTCAGTGAGGTAGGAAGGGGCCTGGTGGTGGAGGAG